>NW_022196906.1:90465557-90585086 GCF_008632895.1 Mastomys coucha | reverse complement strand
AAGAAGAAGAAGAAGAAGAAGAAGAAGAAGAAGAAGAAGAAGAAGAAGAAGAAGAAGAAGAAAGAGTCCAAGGTTTGATTGACAGCTGACACCTGGGCAGTAGACAGCAAGCCAAGACCTGGAGAAGCAGAGGCCAGAGAAGGCTAGTTCATGGTTCTCATATGTCCACCTGTTACATTGTGCTACATAAATCTGTATGGATGAAAAACCTAAGAGAGAGATTTTAGACACAATCTTGTAGACCTTCTACCTCAGGCGTGACTCTTCCTCATTCCAAAATTCTAATATTATAGATTTTGGTCTCCTGATAAACAGCATAAGGAAAACACTTACTGAATATCAACTTTGTAATATGCTACAACATAAAACCACACTCAGAAGAATCTCTTCTTTCCCGTTGTGGTAGTTTGGTTGAAAATGGCCCCAATAGGTTCATAGGGAGTGGCACTATTAGGAGGTGCATCACAAGGGGTGGGCTTTGAGGTCGCAAGCTGGATCTAGTGTTCACTTCCCGCTGCCTGCTGATCTGGCCGTAAAGCTCTCAGCTGTCCTCCGAACCATGCCTGCCTGCATGTTGCCACGACAATAATGGACTGAACTGTAAGGGAGCTCTAGTTAAGTGTTTTCCTTTATAAGAGTGGCTCTAGTCATGGTGTCTCTTCACAGCAATAGAAATCCAAATTAAGACGGAGAAGGCTAAGAGCAAACACGTCTAAGCTGAGATTTAAAGCTAGAGCCAAGCAACAGCTATATGTCCGTGAAATATTGTGTGTTCTTTAGAATGAGACTATACTGAGTTCATCAAGGATTTATTTTAGATCCACTCCTTGGCGGTTAAGAATATCTTGTATTAGTTATATTATGCTGATTAGCAAACAACCCCAAGATTCAGAAGCTTAAAAAACACAATCGTTTTCTTAACATCTCCACAGTCATGAATCAGTGTGGCTCAGTTTGGGCCTCTGATGCAGGTGTCTTGAGTGCAGTCAAGACATCAAAAGGACCAAAGCCTGATGGGAACGCTCAGTAAAGGAGTGATGTGCTACCTAGGTTAGTCCTATGGTGGCAGGCCTCAGTCCCCCTGGCTTCCTTTGTAGGGGGCTGTAGTGGCTATTCCTGGTTGTCAACTTGACTCTATCTGAAATGAACTACAATCCAGAATTAGAAGGCTCACCTGGCCCTAATCTGGAGGCTGAGAGATACAAGTTTCCAACCTGAATCTTGGCATGGAGATCTTGAGGTATAGTGGCTAACGAATCCCAGAGGATTAAGATAGAAAGATCTGAGTTCAAGATCATCTGGGATTAGAGGTGTGGTGGCATAGTGGCTATGAATCCTAGAAGATTAAGACTGGAAGATTACAAATTCAAGCAAGGTCATCTGGGATTAAAGGTGTGGTGGCACACACCTTTAATCCAGGCGGGCCACACCTTTTGCTGGAGACCTATATAAGGACATTGGAAGAAGGAAGGTGCTCTGCTTCATCTGCTTGCCTTGTGGGACAGAACAACTGCTGGATCCTTGGACTTCCATTCCCAGCTGCTGCCAACCATTGTTGGGAGTTGATTGTTGGGAATTAGACTACAGACTGTAAGTCATCAATAAATTCCTTTACTACATAGAGACTACCATAAGTTCTGTGACTCTAGAGAACCCTGACTAATACAGGGGCAAAAGCCAAAAGAGCAAGAGAGATGATGTATGCCCAGAGCCTCTGTCTGGCCTTTTCCTTATCTAATCACAGGAGGGACTGCCAGTCTGTCCTACTGTGTTCTATTTGTGAAAAGCAAGACAGTCTAGTCTACACTTCAGAGGAAGGGAGACAGAATGTGGCAATCCAGGGTCAGGGACTATCAGAAGCCAGTTTATAAGCTTCAAACTTTGGTTTAAAGACCATTTAACCTGGTTATACAGGCTATTCTTCAAGTGGCAATTGTCCCTTCTTCACGTGTGGTTGTTTCCTCTGAAGTGAAACATTCTCTCAGAGAGAGGGAAGAGAGAGGTTTACCAAGACTTTTTTTTTTTTTTTAAACTAAGACTCAGGAAACTAATAAAACTTAGAAGGCTCGGAAAGCTCATGAAAGTTACAAGATTCACAAGGCTCCTTCTCAAGGTCGTAAAAGCTGGGGCACGGAGACTCTTCTGATTGCTAGCTGTGCACAGAGCTCAACTCGAATCCATACTGGGATGGGCTTTTTAGTTATGTCTTTGTGCCTTCCATGCTTCTATAAGTAACACTAATGGATCACCAAAGCAGGCTCCGTTGGAGTTATGTCTCAGCTCTGCCATGGATAATCTATCTGGAATGAACAGATACTTGTTCACATTTCAAACTTGGGCACACACCGTACCTATGCTATTTAGGGTGTGGAAGATTTGAGGAACTTTAGTTATATTTCAACTAAAGTCTATGGAGGTGCCATTATGCCTGTTTCTTGATACCTGAGGCAAGTCACACTTGTAAAGGCCTGTGTAGAGAACCTATCTGGCAGACAGGTATGTGTTTGGGGAAGCAGTTTCTCAAATTGTGGCCATCGACCCTTCCTCACCTTGTTCTTAAGCTATTTGCGAAGCCTTCCAAGAAAGAAGGAAGAAATGAGTGTTGGAGGTTGTATTGGGGTCCAGGTGGAAAAGCCATCAGCCAGAGAGTCTTGGGTATATTTTTCTTCAGGTTTATTTTAAGTGTATGAGTGTTTTGCCTGCATGAATGTATGTGCATCGTGTACATGCCTGGTGCCGATGGAAGTCAGAGGAAGGCATCTGATCCCCTGGAATTGATATTCTGGATAGCTGTGAACCACCATGTGAGTGCTGGTCCTCTGCGAGAGCAGCAAATACTCTTTTTTTTTGCTTGTTTGTTTGAGACAGAGTTTCTCTGGGTAGTCATGGATGTCCTTGAACTCACTCTGTAGACTAGGCTGGCCTTGAACTCCTGAATGCTGGGGTTAAAGGCGTGTGCCACCACTGCCCAGCTGAACTGAAAGCACTCTTTAATCTCCTCAATCATCTCTCTAGTCCTTGGACAGTCTTGCTTAAGTTCCCCTTTGCTCTGAGTTTTCCTGGGTTCTCATTTCACGCTGTCCAGCTCTGTCAGCACCCCAGCCGAGGTCAGAGAGAGCACCTACTCCAGAAATGTCCTTAGGTGGAAGGGGACTCGAGGGGGGCATGCGCATGGGTCACATTCCTTCAGCAGCTCTTCTGTGCAGTTCCAAAGGCAGAGACACACAGATACAGAGACACAGACACGCAGACATAGATGAAGGAGCACAAATAAAATCAAGAGCGCCATAAATAATTGCTCGGGATACCCCTTTGCCACACCACTGAGCTGTCCTAACTGGCATCGTTTATTGCTTGGATCGCTGTAGCAGCTATTCATCCATCTCTCCACTCTGCCACTGGTTATCTTTCTGGACAGCAAATCTGTGAAGGTCAAGAGACCTGCCAAACTGATCTTGGGGAAAAGCCAAGCCCTCTGGATGCTCTCCAAGACCCTAAGTATCCACTCCCGTTTCATCTTACCTCCTGTTTTGGCTCCAGTCGTACCACAGGCTGTTACAGGTACCTACCATAAGACTATGATGTCTCTGCATCCAGCAGCTCATTCATGCAGACGTTTCCACAAGGAAACATTCTCAAATTGCCCTCCCCAGTCTGGACTCCGGAGCCTGGGTCAACACCTTTCCCTCTCAGGGCTGAGTTACAGGTGCTTGTCTTCTGTGTACATGGAAAAAAAAAAAAAGACACTTTGTGAGAAGTGAGGTCAGTTAAGATTATGGAATGGACCTAATGTCAACTCTGGCATTGCAAACAGGGTGCCCTGGCCTGGAAGGAAGCCAACTTGGAGAGGTACAGAGCATCCCTAGTTCTGGCCACGCCCTCTTATCGTTGTGCTCTGCTTAACTCGGGAGCTGCCCACCATCAGCGCCTGTAGCCTTCTGATCACTGATCCTTCTCTCCGGCCTCAGGTGGGCGGGGAAAAGCACCTTGGAGCAGGTGCTGCGTGAAATTGGATTCTGAAAGATGAGTTGGAGTCTGGCCTCAGGCAAGGGGGTATATTAAAGCATTCTCTTTCCCAGTCGCTGTTTCCCTCAGGCCTTGAATACAGGCTCCAAAAGCTATCAGGGCGACCGTGGTGTCTCCTCTCTTCATCCCCGCCCCCCGGGGACACCCACCGTGGCTCTCTAGGCACGCTTGAATGAATGGGGGAGGACCCGTGCGCATGAATGAGCGCGTGTGTGAGCGAAGTGTCTAGGCCAGTCAGCCGGCAGATGAGTGAATGGCGTCCGCGCCACTTCGGCCCAGGGGTGCGGGCGCGGGTTCCACTTCCCTTTCCCGCCAGCTGGTGGCCTCCAGAAGGTGGCAGAGCCGGCAGCGGCCCGAGCTGGGACGGCCGGGGCGCGGGATGGTGGGGGAAGGGGCGTTCCCGGCGGCCGCGCCTTCCCCGGCTATTGGATTAGTGGCCTTCAGGGATGAGCTCAGCCGGATCGGCTTTCAGCTGCAGCCTCCGGGCCGGCCGGGAAGGCGGGGAGCGAGCGGCCGTAGAGGAGGAGGGGGAGGCGGCGGCTGCAGCATCCAGAGCTGGCCCTGGCGGTCGGCGCGCCCGGCGCACAAAGGCGCCCAGCCTCTGGGGAAGGCAATGAGCGTACAGCAGCCCGGGCCCTGGCCACCGCTGCAGCCCTCGCCGCGTGTGCTCGGGTCTCTAGGGAAGAAACCGGGTGCTCCGGGGACGGGCGGCCGAGGTGCGGCCCGTGTGCCCTGAGCGCGGGACTCATTGCTCTCCAGGTCAGGCGCCAAGCTTTAGGGCCACCAGGGCAAGGGCTTCCGCGTCCTGCTGAGATCAGCGCAGTGGGGCACTTCACCACTCGGGACCGGACCTCGGCGGCCTCTCGCCTCTCCTGAGCGTCAACTTCTCCAAGAACGTCCCTAACTCCAGGGCACCGTGCGGAGAGAGAGGGCGCTGCCGCCGGGTACAAGCCGAGAGGACGCGCCGCTGGTCGAGAAGCTGCAGCCAGCATCCGCGGGGTCGCTCGGGCGCCCCTGAGTGGGCGGCAGTGGCAGCAGACCTCTCTCCCGGGAGTCCCGGACCTGCCAGCGCTGGGGATTCCTCCCAGGCAGGCGCTCGCCCTCTCTTTTATGGTAAGTGTTCTCCAGCTCCTGCTAAGGGGTGATCAGTACCGGTCACACCCGGTGCTCTTGGGGACTCTCTGGTCCCGGTCCGTGAGAGAAGTCTCCGCGAATTGTGGCATTCCGAACTGGTTGGTTTGCGCCCAGCCTCGGGCGTTGCGTTGAGACCAGCCTCTGATACTGTAGGTTTGAAACCGCTGCTCTCCGTGTAGTGGAGACAACACACATACACAAAAATTGAACCCAGATTCACCCGACTATGTTCCGGTCGTACATCCGTCACTCTCTGGGGTGACCTTGGGCCAGGCGCCACAACCTCGGTTTCCTCATCCATAAGATGGGGATGATAATTGTGCCCTTTTTACTAGAGAGTGTTGGAGGAACTGCTGGGGTGGTGCGGAGACCCGCGTCTGGCATTCAGAAAGCATTTAGACACGAACTAGCGTTATTAGCCTTGTGAGTCCAAGCACATCCTCCAGTTTCCCAGAGCTGCCTCATCTGTGTGGCGAGGACTCATTTCTGGGGGTCTGCTCATCTGTAGCTTTTGGAGCTGTGGGACTAAAGCGCCAAGCACTCAGCGGCCGCTGGTGGTGATGTGTTCATCTCCGACGCTGGGGCAGGGGAGACTGATGGCCCGGTCCAGGAGCCGCTCGGCTCGCGGACGGTCCCCAGCCTGGCTGCGAGACAAACTTGGAGAGAATGGGGTGGCTCGGGGCTCTGGGAAGCGGGGAGGAAGCCAAAGCCCGGAGTGCGGCAAATAAGTCCACTCCTGTTGAGCCAGGAAAAACAAGACACCCCAGACCCCTGGCCCTAGAGACCCAGGAAGTGTGGTTCCCATCGCCCTGTGGCCAGGCGAAGGCTGCTGAGTCCAGAAGAGAGAAGAGGGCACGTTTGTGTGGCTCTCTCTAGAACTTTCAGTCCTGCAGACCTGGGCTTGGATTCGAATTCTACCTTCAGCACCATCCCGCGGTGTGACCTTGAGCGGTTCTTGTCAGGTCCGCTGCTCCGCTGTGCTTCCCCTCCCCCTTTCTTCCCCTTCTCCTCGTTCCTCTCCCTCCCACTACTCCAGGAATTGGGTGTGAACGTCCCTTCTCTTATCCTCCCATTCATCTGCCCCAAACAGTAGTTGAGCCTATCCAGATCTAGAAAAGATGACACGGATAAGACTTAGGATGAAAGTTCGCTCTTCCCACTGTGCCCTGTGGAAAGCAACTAGCACCACACTACACACACACACACACACACACACACACACACACACACACACACTCACACACACCGCTTCCTGTTTCCTCACTTTGGTACCTCTGTCTTAGAACAGAATAGAATAGAAGCCTGCAGTTTCTATTACTCAGGGTGATGGAGGATCCTTCACACTCTTCCTTCCACTCGCTCTCCCACACCATACAATATTGGTTTGGGGCTGCCGATAAGCCCTCTTTGCAGAACAACAAAATGTCAAAAGTGTGGTATAGGCATCCCTTACAGGCGGCGGCCTCTGTTTTCGAGACACACACCCTGAATCCATGTTTCAGATTTCCACAGCAAGGGTGGTAAAAAGAATTTAAGCCACTTTTGGCAAGCTGCAAACAAAATTAGACTCGCCATCCATGCCACGCAAATATCTCTTCAGTTTTCATTTCTCTTCAGCTTTAAAGAACGATGCATTCAGTGACATAGACATAAAATCTGCAAGGAAGAAAACTTGCCAGAAGCAATCAAAAGGCATGGCAGCCCTGGGAAAGAAATGATACTCACTGCAGTGGCTTTGTAGCACCCAGTTTGGAACAGACTTGGTGTGTGTGTGTGTGTGTGTGTGTGTGTGTATGTGTGTGTGTGTATGCTGGGAGTGGAACCCAGGGCTCTGTGCGTGCAAGGCAAGTGCTCTACCCCTGAGCTCTTTAGCCTCAGTCTAAAATGTGTTAAGAGTCAAGACAAGGAAGAGCCCCCCAAGGACAAAGATTACAGACCACCCAGAGAAAGTGAAACAGGAGTAACATGGAAACCTACGTGCTTTACCTCACTCAATAAGAAAAACTTGTGTTAAACCCATAAGATTCAGCTTTTCAGACATCAGATCAGCAAATAGTAATAACCATTCACTAGCAAGAAGTTTATCCTCAAAAATGTAAATAGACCTAATTCCTTACTAAAGCTAGAACTTCCTCAAGACTGCTAGGAGTAAAGGCTGGGTCTGCCCTCTAGGCCTGGCTATCCCTGACACCACCTTCTTTTCCATCACTTCTCCCTTCCCCACCCCTGAAACCCTGGCCTAAGATTTTGGTTTTGCTCCAACACCCCAGGGCTTGTTCCTTTCCTGACTTCCACTCCCACCCCCCAGTTGGTCACAGGATCGGAACCTTGTCCTTCATGGAAGCATGTCCCGGGATGTGGCTCAGGCTCAGGCCTGAGGCGAGAGGTCTTTGCCCTTTGAGAGAAAGGCCAGTGCAGCAACACCCCATGTTCCAGTTTGTTAATTTTGTTCTAAGCCGGCTGGCTCAGGGCCACACACCGGTGCTCCTGAAAGGGCCCTCCTCTGTTGGCACAGTAACAAAAGATCTCCAGGAGCTCCCTAGACAGAACAAGAAACTGGATGTGGAAAAATCAGGAGGTTAGAGGGAACCTAGCTAGGTCCATTAGAAGTCTTTCCTGGTGATCATTAAAAAAAAAAAAAGGACTTAATGTCTGCACTTAACTTGTGTGAATGTGATCACTCATACTTGGCAAAAAGATCAATAATAAAAAATTAAAAATCTAGCAGCACATTTAAATAAAACATGGTCCCTCCATGAGGGGACTAACTGCCTTTCTCTCCTGCTGCTGCTCAGACACAGGCATCTGCTCTGGAGTTGCAGAAAGCAGCAGTTTGGCCCATCCTTTGGGAAAGACCCCAGCTGAGCTGTCATAAACTTTGTGGAGTGTTGATTGCATGGGATTCTTGCTCCACACACTGAATTCAGAACTTAATCCACGTTTCAAATGTACACTTCAATTGTGAAAAAAAAAATACTTGTTGGTAAAAACACAAATTATTCAGTCCAACAAGCATTTTTCTGAGATGGCTCTCATTTTGCAGCACATGCTGGACTAAAACTCACAGTGTAGCCCAGGCTGGCCCCAAACCCTTAATCTTCCAAACCCTCCTCCCAAGCGCTAGGATTGTAGCGACCGGCTCTGGCAAGTACCTTACTGTAGACAGGTAGTGCATGCAGGACTGGTTTAGAAGAGGGGTGGCAATTAGCTGGGCACAGGCTTGCCTTCTAGGAATACCACCTGATGCAGGAGACATCAGTGGGACCAGACTTTTAGGATGACATCATGGGGCAGAAAGATGGAGGGAGGATTATACGGTGGGCACAGAGGAGAGAATGTCAGTGGGCAGTGAAGGTGAGCAAGTCCCAGAAGCTTGGGATAGGAAGGGGGTGAGCTGACTTGAGAGTCTAGAGTCACCGGTTGGAGAAAGACTACAAGGGAAGCTTGACTGTGACACCCTTGGGTGTCAGCTCAAAGGGTGCTTGTTTGAGCAGGTGATGGGCAGCTTGATTGGATTTGGGCTTTTGGCAGCAAGGTGGGTGGGTTAGAGAATCACAGGCCCTCACAAGGAGACTGCTTTAGTAATCCTGCTAAGGCGGTAGCTGTCAACCTTCCTAATGCCGCCTTAGGAGCTTTGCCACGGCTCCTCGTGTTATGGTGACTTCCAACCGTGAAATTATTTGAGTTGCTACCTCATAACTAATTTTGCTACTGTTAGGAATCATAATGTAAATATCTGATATGTAGGGTTGCTGATATGAGACCCCCGTGAAAGGGACATGAAACCCCCCCACCAAAGAGGTCACAACCCACAGGTTGAGAATCACCGTGCTAAGGTGTAAACGGAGAGAAAGTAGCAGTTACTGAGTAGGAGCCACAGATAGAGAGGAACCTGGGTTACAAGAGATGGAAGAGGCTGAGCTCAGCCCAGGACACAGGATTCTCAGGTTCTAGTGGACCCCAGATGTGCCGCAGCGTTGAGAAGGTAGACAAGTGCTCAGTGGGAAGCTTAGGATGGAAAGAAAACACTACAAAGTCATTTAAGGAACATCTAGAATGGCCAGAGGTTAGCTGAGGGAGGGCAGGCCTGACTGGAGACATCCTCAGAGGGCTGGAAGGGCAAGAAAGGATTCACAGAGAGGAAGAGGCAGAGCCCAGGATGTTGCCTTGTGGTGTTGTCCTAATGGTACCAGCAGGAAAATTGGAGTGGACACTCTACTTTCCCAAGGGCAGAGCAGCGTCAGGGCCGTCTATCTGGGTTGTGATCCAGTGAACTGTGTTTATGGTGAACTGCAATCTCTGCCTTTTCCAGAAATGAGGGAGCTTGGCCCAGTTTGCTGGCCCATAAAGACATCCCACCTGTGAGCCATGGTCTGTAAGTAAGGGAGTGATTGTGATTGAGTCCTAAGGATGGAGCACTTCCCCTGGCACGTGGGGGGAGCACTCCCCCCTCCCCGAATTCGGCCCCTCCTCCCTCACAAGCGGGACCCCTCCCTCTCTGCCTGCATCTGCCTTTCTCCTCCCTCTTTCCAAGTCTAGTATTCAACACACACCCACAAAGTTTACCAGAGGTATTTGAGTCCCCATTGCAGTCCTCTGGATTAACCATGATGCTTGAATAGTCCTGCTTTCAGAAAACCTGTTTTCAAACAAGCCATTACGACCAGTGAGTTATGCTCATTTGGGGAGATAAAAGACAGGTTGGACATGCAGACTAGTGGGTTCTTTTAATAGACATTTTCTTAGAGGGTCCCACTGGCAGTCCACGCCTCAGACTGTGTTGCCACGCTTCGCCTCAGCTTGAAGCAATGCTGGGCCTCACAGAGGACAGCTGTCCTACAAGGAAACGAGCCACAGGCACCTGGGGCAGCCACACCATTGACCAGGACTGCTCATTGCCCCACTGGATCTGTCCTATGTCTCTTTCAAATGACCTTGGAGTGTGTGCCGGCCTGGTTACCACCCAGCAAGCCTCCTCCCTCCCATCTCCTGCTCTTTCTGGCTGACAGCTGAGCTTTCATCCCAAGAGCCTTGGACTCTGTGTGGGAGGAGGATTCCCATGGAAACCCCAGGAGGAGGCGAGATGGGGAAGCCTCATTGATTGAGCTCTAGGAAGATGGGACCGGCAGGAGGCAGGAGTCGGGCCCCACCTGGGCTGGACAGATGGCTGCTTTTATGAGTGCTGGGAGAGAAAGGCCAACCTAGCCAGTTGTAGCATGAGCTCCCTGTGTGTATTTATGAGAAAAATCTAATGGACATCTGTGATTAAAGCCCTGGGGGTTCCATAGTTTATTCACTGTAGGTAGGTTCATTCTGAGTGATCATCTTTTAATAAAATACCCATCCAATTTAGTGTTTGTAGCAAAAAAATGCTTACAAACAGTCCATCAGCTTTCAGACCAGACTTGTTAGCCCTAAGGTAGCTATCTGGAAAAGCCAGAGATAGCATGGTACTTTACTCATGAATTCACACTGCAGTTCCCAAGATATTTACCCACCATTCTCTCTATACCAGACGTTGTGGATGAGGTCCTGGGAACTCAACCAGGGAAGCTCATCTCCTGTTCTGGAGGAGGCCCAGTCGGCTCTTCAGGATAGGTGCTGCAGGGAGGACAAGCACGGGCCTCTGAGAGTCTGGAGTCAGGCAGGGGAGGCGTCTCATGGCCAAGCTGAGTGGAATTACACAAGTGGGAAGGTGTCCAGGGATGGGGAGGGGAGGCGAGGGGACAGTGGCAGCCCACTGGGGAGATGGAGACAAAGAAGGGCTTCACTGAGGGTAACGGGCTGGGGAGGCATTGTTGAACATCCTGGGAGGGTTCAAGTTTAACTTAGAAGTGAACCTGCCACATGCCTTTGATCCCAGCACTTGGAAGGCAGAGGCAAGCCTGGTCTATGGAGTGATTTCCAGTGCTACACCGGAAGAAAAAAAAAAACCGTTTTCAAAAAAAACCAAAAAAACAAAAAATAATCCAAACAAATGTGTAGGTGGGTGCAAGCAGAGAGCATGGTGGGCCAGGTTTGTGTTCTTGTAAAAATACCTGACCATCTCCTAAAGGAAGTTCACTGGTGCCAGACCCCTTGCTGTTGGCAGTCCTTGTCATTATTCACAGTTATCACCAGTTCTGACCCCTCTGCGGTGCACTTCCCTAGAGGGGAGTAATTGGATTTCATACTTTTCCTGTAGCTGTGGATCCCCAGGGGTTCATCATTACCGCTAGTTAAAAAAAGGTATGAAACTTGCCCTGGTCCCTGACCCCAGCAAGGCTACACCCTGAGGCTACACTGAAGGGAGGGTGTGTCACTTAGCCATCACTAAATGCCTAAGTCAGGCCGGAGGCAGACAGACCCCCCTCCCCTGTTGAGCCCAGCCAGCCAGAGACCTCCGAGACTGTTTGACTGTGGGTTAAAATGTACAAAGACAGCACTGGGGCTTTTACACTGTGGCAAGGCTGCTCCATGCTGCCTCTGCCCCGCTGAGTCGTCCCGTCATGATTGAAGCCTCAGAATGAAGCGGATGCTTCAGGATAATGTCATTAAGCATCGCCATCAGAGCATGGCATAAACGTTCAGTTGGGTTTGGGAAATGGATTGGGAACTCTTTGGCGTGCGTGCTTCAGTGTGACTGCTGCTTATTGGGTTTATTCCCATCTGGAAGTTAGATTCTATTGTGCGCGCCCTTGTGTGCCTGGCTGTGTGCCACACGCTGCAGTAGAAACCAGAGAAGAAATGTGGCTAGTTAGATAGAGGAAGGAGGTAGGGACTAAGGCTGGTAGTGTCATTGCTGTGTCCTTAGCTCTCGCCTACATATTGCTTGGCACACACTGGACATTTCCTAAGTGTTTGTGGAATGAATAAATGAAGCGGAGGAGGTGCAGAGCAGTCTGTGTGGAAGAGACCAGCAGGTTACGGTCAAGGGCCAGCTGCTGAGAGAGTATGGCATGTGCAGTGTGCACTGTGTCCTCCCTGCCTCACAAAAGTCCTGGTTCTTTCCTTGCTCTGTTCTCTGAAAGAGCCCGCAGAGAGCCTCCCTGAGCTGGGTGCCTCCTTTCAACAGCCTGCCTGTGTGCCTGCCTTGTGTGTAGTCCCTGTGTGCCTGCCTTGTGTGCAGTCCCTGTGGGCCTGCCTGTGTGTAGTCCCTGGGTGCCTGCCTTGTGTGCAGTCCCTGTGGGCCTGCCTTGTGTGCAGTCCCTGTGTTCCTGCCTGTGTTCCTGCCTGTTTGCAGTCCCTGGGTGCCTGCCTTGTGTGCAGTCCCTGTGTGCCTGCCTTGTGTGCAGTCCTTGTGGGCCTACTTGTAGGCCTGCCTGTGTGGCTGACTGGCTGGCTGTGTGCCTGCCTGTGTGCAGTCCCTGTGTGCCTACCTTGTGTGCAGTCCCTGTGGGCCTGCCTGTGGGCCTGCCTGTGTTCCTGCCTGTGTGTCTACCTTGTGTGCAGTCCCTGTGGGCTTGCCTTGTGTGCCTGCCTTGTGTGCAGTCCCTGTGGGCTTGCCTTGTGTGCCTGCCTGTGTGCCTGCCTTGTGTGCAGTCCCTGTGGGCATTCCTGAAGACAGGAAGACAGAAGTATAGAATTTTTGTTTCTGGATAGGGGGCCTCAGCAAAGAGCTGGAGACCAGGTCCAGAAAGATGTCCCTCCTGACTACTCTGGGGTGTACTAAAGTTGGGAGTAGGTCTCTAGAGACTCGGGGGACCAAGGCAGGTTTTCTAAAAGAGGTGGAAGACGTTACCACCCAGGGACCCTGCCTCCAAATACCTCCACTTGGTGAGCTCTGGGCATTGAGCACGGATACGCCCTTCACAGCAGAATGCTACCTACTGTAATGGCTGAAGACACACATACCTCAAGGGATGCCCTTCCCAGGATGCCTGATGAGGATGCTACTGATAACCACTCCACCCAGTGTGAAAGCACAAAAGGCAAGCAGGGAGTCAACTGCGTCTTAGTGCTGAGTCTCAGGGGTCAAGTCCTCCCAGGGCCCACAGACCAACCTAGGTCCCCTGGCTTGTGTTACTTGTAGTACTGATGCTGGTTTTCCATAGTGACTCAGCACTAACACACATACAGACTCTACCCTGGGGATCAGCAGTGAAGGAACAGTCTAGTCATATGCCCACCTTGTCATATGCAGAACATATGCAGAACATCGTTCAGGAGCCCCGAAGACTCGGTGGGAGACTGACAAGATGACCCAGCATGGGACAGTCAAGAGCTGGTCGGGAGTTACCCCAGGGACTCCCCAGACCACAGCACCTGCAAAGATGTCCTGCTATGGAAATGGATAAAGTAGGTAGTGTGGGGGACGGGAGTCACGCAGCGTGGAGACAGTGCCCTGAAGGGACCTGTTTTAAACAGTATAGAGGAAGATAAGAGTCCAGGATTGCCCACCCAGCTATTCAAGGTCTGCTCTTTAACTATTTGTGTGACTTTGGGTCACGTTATGCAGTGTCTCTGAAGCTGTGTCCGTTGAATGAAGGAGCATGCGGTCTGCCTCACAGTGCCTGTGGGAAAGCTGGCAGGCTGACTGGCATCTCTAACATCCTGGGGTTTTGTTTTGTTTTGTTTTGTTTTTGCTGCATTCATAGGCTTTACCTTCATGGCTTCATTCAGTGGCTTCTCGGGGCCTCATTGTGGGAACTCTGACCCTTCTACACACTGCCTGGTTTCAGTGGCTCTCTGGGGTCATGCAGCAAACTTCTATGACCCACTTAATCTGTCTTTCATGCCTGAAATCTAGTACCTCATAGGCATTGCTGCCAGCTTGAGATACAGCCTAGCAGCCTTGGGCACAGCTGTAGTGGCCTCTGTATGCCATGGTGGCTGGCTCCGGGATGGCTTTCCTAATGCTGATATTTGAAGTTAGTGATGGAGAAGCAAGAGAGATTGGAAGTGGAAGAGCCTTTGGGTTTAGGACAGGACCAGCTCTGACATCCTTTAACTTTGACTGGATGGCACCCTCACCACTTCTGTTTCCAGAATACTATGATAGGAGCATAAGGTATCTTCTAATGAATTGTAAAAATGCTAGATTGCGGCTCTCTTGCCTCCCAGCTTACACCCTTGGGCAGTCTATATAGACTCACAGGTGTGTCCTAGACCCATGTCGGGTTTAGCAATTACTTCCCATATTCAGGTGCTGTGCTTCACACACAAAAATCTGTGAATCTTTTCCAACAAGGTTGAGCCTCAGGGGTTGGGCAAAATCAATAGGAAGAGCAGGAGGACAATACCAAGTTGTCTTCTAAAACTGTACTGGAACATCAACTTTTGCCACTTTTGGGGCCCAGCTTTTATCCCATTCTCCCTCCTTGAACTCTTCCCTCCATAATAATAGCATGGTAACACACAGGTCACTCTGATCCTTGTTTGTTAGATTTTGTCAGCCTCTTGAGTCTTCTGTTATCAGTACATTCTCTTCCTCATAGTTTTCTGTAAAATGTATATTAGGTACTTTTTTTTCCAGTGCTCTGACAGAGTACTTGACAAGAAACTTGAGGAAGAGTGTATGTGAGGTTAGAGTTCAAAAGGACACAGTGTGTCCTGGTGGGAAAGAGTAGGCTGCAGGAACGAAACAGGCTGATACTTTGTTTCAGCAGGCAGGAAGTAGAGGCAACAGAGAGAAATATCAAGGGAAGAGCAAGGAAAACATCAGATCCTGGAGCTCCATATGCAGCACCTGGGACTCCTGTTGAAATCATCTGGGCTCCAAAGAGCTTAGGTAGCCCAGCCCACCAGATCTTCAAGACGCATAGCCTCTCTCTTAGGTCATATCTATTCTATACATATAGCTTTCTGGTTTCTCCATTGCAGCATTTTTTTTTTTACTTTCAAAGCTTCATGGCAGTGGCCTTTCAGGAAACTCTGGCATTGCCATGCATTGCCCGGGTTCAGTGGCTCTCTAGAACCATGGAGGAAGCCTCTATCATCTTTAATGCCTATACAACTAGTACCTTATGAATAAAATAAGACTTTCAACTTGAGATATAGCTTGCTTACCTTGGTCCCAGCTGTAGTGGCCTCTGTAATGTTTTGTTGCTAGTTCTTTTCTAGGAAGTTGTTTTGGATCAGGGAATCACTTTAAATGCTTTCTTGGTCCAGGTTCTTTCCTTTCAATTAAAGTTGGGGTGTTTGATAAGTGGTGCCTCATCTGCATGGACCTTGCCTATTGTCCTAGTATGGAGCAGGAGATGTCTCTCTAAAGGGGAGTCATAAGCATTAGAGACGTTCCTTCTCTATCTGCAGTTGTTCTGGTCTGCAACTTTAAACTTGTTCATTGTCTTAGTTTCTTTTCAATTGCAGTGACCAAACACCATGACCAAAGCAACTTATAAAAGAAAGTATTTAATTTGGGGTTTCATGGTTCCAGATTAGAGCCCATGCTAATTATGTCAGGGGACATAGCAACAGGCAGGCAGGCATGGCACTGGAGCAGTGAATGAAAGCTTGCATCTGATCCATAAGTAGCAGGCAGAGGGGTGGGGGAGACTGGGAATAGCATGAGCTTTTGGAACCTCAAAACCCTCTCCCAGTGACACACTTTCTCCAACAAGGCCATACCTCCTAATCCTTCCCAAACAGTTCCACCAACTGAAGGGCAAAGCATTCCTATATATGGACCTATGAGACCCATTCTCATTCAAACCAGCATACTCATTCACCTTCTTGCCAAATTACATATTTATAAAATGTGTCTTTCTGCCCCATTGTTGCTAATTTTCACTGTAGACCTGGGTAAGACTGGTTGGTAGTGATGGTTCCACAACCCAGATGTTACCTTTCCTCAAAATTTCCTCTGTTAAACACGTTAGTCTGTTACTTTTTAATTCAGCCTCACTCAAGTTCTCAAGACGGGCAGGATGAAACCATATTCTTAGCTATGATAGCACACATGTGGCCTCTAGCTCAGATCCTATAGGGTCCTTGTTCTGCCCTGAAACCTTGTGAGCTGTGGCCTCCATTGCCCACATTTCTCTCAGGATTCTGGTCTTCCAGACCCTCATCAGAGTTAAATTCTTTGTTAAGTTTTTGTAATCCGGTGTTGTTGGCATACTGTTTGAGCTATTTTATTGGGTTCTATTGTCATCCAACCCTTATTTTACCCCAATTCCTTCCAATCCCCCCCCCCCAACACTAGGTAGAAAAGAGAGATTATAAGGGAAGGGAGGTATAGACTTCTTAGACTATTTCCTGATTAGGAGAGTCAGTTTCCTTGGGGCAAATCCAGTCTGCCGGTTGTCAGGATATCTCCAACCAGCAATCCAACAATCCAGCAGAAGCAGCAGCAGGAGAGCAGCCACCACCACAGGCCCTCTTAGGGCTGTCACATTTATACCCTCTCAAGAGTTCCCAGAATTCCAAACATAAACTATCTGGAACTGGCAAACACCACACCCCTCCTAGGACGTGAGACAATCATACTTAGCGCCTGTGGACGATCTGAAGCAGCCCCGTATCCCACACCTGGGATTAAAAACATCTTCACATAACATAACATAACTGGGTTTTTATTTTTATTTATTTTTATTTTTTTATTTTTTTGGTTTTTCGACACAGGGTTTCTCTGTGTATCCCTGGCTGTCCTGGAACTCACTCTGCAGACCAGGCTGGCCTTGAACTCAGAAATTCGCCTGCCTCTGCCTCCCAAGTGCTGGGATTAAAGGCGTGCGCCACCACTGCCTGGCATAACTGAGTTTTTAAAGGAGCCAAAAGACTTGCTACACACTGTTCCAAACTCTTCCACATTTCTCCTTTGGACAAATTCCAAATGCCTAAGAACCCCATAGCCAGATTTATCAATGGCCTCACTTCTCATTACTAGTTCTGTATTAGTTATTCTGTATTAGTTATTCTTCGTTGTTGCGGTGGTGACTAAAGGGAGGAAAAGTTCATTTTGGCTCAGAGTCCAAAAGGACACAGTCCACACACTGGAGAAGGCATGGTGACAGGAACAGGAAGCCAGCAGGTCACATTGCATCTGCAGTCAGGAAGGAGTGAATAGGAAGAGGAGCTGGGCTGTAAACCTTCAAGACCCGCTCCGCTCCCCGTAGACCCATTTCCTCCAAAGGGTTCTTCCCCTAAAGATTCCTTAGCCTTCCCAAACACTGCTACCACCTGGGGACCAAGCATTCACACACATGGCCCGCATTCAAACCACAGCAGGTAAGTTGATCGTTATCTCAATCTGTCTCCTGTTTGCTTTTCCTCAACATTTTACTATTGAAACAGGGCTGAGTGTGCACAGTCTGTAGAATGCTGTGCACACCTGAGGATGTAAGTAAAAAAAAATAAAAAATGGGGGAAGTGGACTTGCTAGATGAAGTGCATTTGTCATTTTGAAAGATGGAGTTAATTTACCATCCACTGAGTTGATCAGAATGCCTTCCGTTCCATGGTGGACAAGGCTGGCAGCTTTTTTTTTTTTTTTTTTTTTTTTTTTTTTTTTTTTTTTTTTTTTTTTTTTTTTTGGTTTTTTTGAGACAGGGTTTCTCTGTGTAGCTCTGGCTGTCTTGGAACTCACTCTGTAGACCAGGCTGGCCTCGAACTCAGAAATCCGCCTGCCTCTGCCTCCCAAGTGCTGGGATTAAAGGCGTGCACCACCACCGCCCGGCTGGCTGGCAGCTTTTCTATGCCTCTTGGGGGGGAAAAAACTCAACTTTTTGGATCTTGACTAATCTGAAAGACAAAAAGAAAGAAAGAAAACCCACTCCAGTGCAGTTACAAGTTGTTTCTTCTCCAGTGTGTCTTGCACAGAGAACATTTCTTTCTATTTGCTTATTTATTTTTGGTTAGAATTCAGAATAGTGTCTTTCATAACCATCTTCATACACATGTATCATTGTATGTTTCTCCTAGTCCCCTCCCTCTCACCCTCCCTTATTCTTTCTCCCCAACTCTCACTGGTCCCCTCTGGTCTCTGAGACCTGCTTCTGGTTTCAGGTCATTTTGTGTGCATGAACATATTTGTGTGTGTGTGTGCACTAACATAGATTGTTGATATCATTCCACATTCTGATTTTGGGAAGGTCTTTTCATATTCATTTGTTGGAGTTTATCATTAATTTATTAATAACTTGTGTGGCAGATATTTCCCCATATTAAAACAGTCTAACTTCTTTTATGAGTGAGTGTTTTTTGCAAGGCCAATTTGTTAACTGCCCCCTCCCTTTTTTATTGAACTAGGGTCTCTCTCTGTAGCCCTGCCTTGCCTCACATCTTTGGTCCTGTGACCTCAGCCTCCTGAGTTCTGAGTTAACACACCTGCACCCCCATTCCTAGCTGTTATTTTCACTTCTGCTTCTTCCCCCACCCCCTCTTTCTCTCTTGAGACAGGATCTCTCTACATAGCCCTGGCTGTCATGGAACTCCTTAGGTAGACCAGGCTGGCCTCCTTGAACACACAGAGATTCACCTGCCTCCGCCTTCTCAGTGCTGGGACTAAAGGCACGTGCCACCACACCCAGCTTCTCACCTTTGTTTCTTGTTTTCTGTATTTCTATTTCTTGAATTTAAAGTTAGATTGAATGGTTTATATGTTTTATTGTTCATTTTAAAAATTGGTCATTGAAGACGTTCACCTAAAGTATACCTTGTAAAACATGAAAATGTTAATTAGTGTTAGGTAAAATGATCTGAATAAAGGTCTGGGAAGGTTTTAAAAAGAAATCTTACAAACTATATTTTAATATTTTACAGACAATAAAGAAAATGAAATGCATATAAATGTAGTAGATTAGGAATTCACGAAGTGAGTGGTAACGTTTGGTTAGTATACACTTTTTGGTATTTCCTCAAACCAAGAAACTGATTTAAGATTTAATTACAAGTTTTATGTTTTGAATAATTTTAGACTTACAGAAAAACTCAGCACTTATGTAGCATATATGAGGCCCTGGGCTCAATCTCCAGTATGGGAGGGAAGGAGAAAGAAAGTGGGAGGGTGGGAAGAGGACCAAACCAACATCTATCTAGACAGGTCTCATTTATTGACCCCACATACATACCCCTCCTCTACGGTTCACTCGTGCACTAATATTACATGTTTGTGACCATTAACCATTCAATATTGCTACACTATTGTTCAAATGTTTTTGCCTGCAGCCCTTTTTTTTGTTCCAGTATCTCAGCCAGGGAACCCATGCTCTCTTTGGTCCTTATATCCCCTTGGGCTCCTTGGAACTGACACAGTCTCTTGACATTTTCTTGTTGTTAGTGACCTTGACAGTTGGAAGGAGTGCTGGGTTGGTATTTCTGGTCCTCCAGCCTCCCAACTGGAACTTGCTCCGTTACCCTTAGGACTAGAATGTGCTTCTTCTGTGCCTAGGAAAGAAGGAGCCACAGCGAAAGTGCCACTTCATTACGCGTATGGAGGCCACGGTGATAGGCTTGTGTGTTGTTAATAGCTACTAGAAAGTGTAGGATTGATTAAGTTGGGTTAGTTATATGTAGTTTTGCGACAGCTAGTCACCCTCTTCACAAAAAAAAAAAAAAAAAAAAAAAGAACCAGGGCTTTGATTTTTCTCTTATTTATGCTGGTTTTCTGCCTAATTATGCTTAGTTTATGTATTTTCATTTTAAGAAGTTTATCAATATGGATCTAGTGAGATAGCTTACCCAGGAGGGAGAGAGAGGTGCATGCCACCATGCCTGACGACCTGAGTTCAATCCCAGGACTCATGTGGTAGAAGAAGAGAATTGATCCCCATAAGTTGTTCTCTGATCTGTGCTCCTTGGCGTGCATGCCCCTCACCTCAAAATAAATGAGCAAATGTTTAAAAAAATTGTCCACATAAGCACATTACCTATGGCTTCCTCTAAGCCCACAAATTTAGTAGATGGACTCTTGTTATTTATTTTCTGGATATCAAGCACTTGTCTATGAACATTTAAAATCTGAGTTGTTTAAAGAAAATGTAATAACTGCTCAGCGATTAGATTTTGTGATGTCTATTTTAGTGATTTCCTCCTCCACCCCCATTACCAGATCCTGTGTTATATTCACTCTGGGCCTTTATTTGTAGCCTAATATGCAGGAAAGGTTCTTGGTGGTTCCGTGAACACCAGAAAGAACAACGACATTTTTGCCGTTGAGGCACAGACCCCAGTACACATATCAGTTAGATCTGGCATATTAATTACATACACTTTGCCTTTTCATTGTCTGGATTCTACTTGGTCAGCTGATCCCTCTTGAGCTGGAAGCTGAGAATTACAATCACCTGTCCTGCAGACCCCTCCCCCTCCAGCTTTTTCCACTCTCAATCATGGGCTCCATCTAATGCGTTTCATCTTCAGCTGTGGATCATGTTTTTTTATTATTGCAGAGTAGTCCTCCTTTGCTTCATTTAAGACTTCTGCTTTGAAATCCACTTTACTTGCCTCATGCTAAGGTTGTTCGGTGTGAATTTACACACAGCTTTGGCTGTGTGTCTGTCCTTCATTGTTCCCGGCTCTGGCTCACTTTGCTTTGGGATAGCTCTCACGTGTTGTATGTGGCTGGGATCTTGTCTTGTTCGTCGTTTTTCTTTTAGTCTTTGCTTATGAGCACATTGTTATGGCTACTACTTCGGTCTTGGTTTTACTATCCCCGTCTTAGGTCTTTATGTCTTCTTGCTTCAATCACTTCTTAAAACAAAGCCCCGGGGACAGGGTCTGTTTTACTTAGAACTGCCTTCCTTCTGACAGTTTAGAAGGTTTGTGTTTTATTGTTAGTTGTGGAAGTTATCTTTAGAATAACTATGTAGAATGAATTTAATCTTTTGTTTAGACTGTCTGCCTTCTAAAATGACTAACTGCAAAGATAGTTTACTGATTCCATCACAGTTTCTAGCTGCTTTGCATGGCAGCTTTTCTTGATTTGCCTTTTTTTTTCCTTCTTTTTTTTTCCTTTGTTTCTTTGATAGCATCTTTAAAAAATTTTAAATGACATTTACTTATTTTGTGTTTGTGGGGCGGGTGGGGGGAGGATGAGAGTATGCTGTGGTGTGCTTGTAGAGGTCAGAGAACTTGGGAATTGGTTCCCTCCTTCCACCTTGTGCACCTCGGAATCAAACTCGTGTCTGCAGACTTGACAGGTACCTGACTAGCTGAGCCGCCCCTACCGGCCCTCCAGCACCCAGATTTTGCAGACAGTATGTGCAAGGAGTGCTGGGAATTATGCGGGGAGCACAGGATTGCTCTGTGGCTCACAGAAACGAGGTTCCGGGGACTTGGGTAGTAATTTCTTTTAGCAGTTGCTTCTTTTCAGTCAACAGAGAGCTGTAGCTATAGGCTTTTCTCTCTCCTCCTCCCCCCACAACCCCCCCACCCCCGTCTCCTTCTCTCCCTCTATCCTCCATGGGCCTCCTCCTCCCTGGTCTCCTGGACACTCTGCTGACTGTGAAGAAGGCTGGCTTTGCTCTCCTGTTACCCTGCCTTCCCATTCCCTGAGAAGCCAAAGGCAGGTCCTGACACCACACTGCATTTCCTCTGCCCAATGCTCTTGATTAGACAGACTATTGGAGTCTTCCTTCAGGAATCCCAGCGGCTGAACTCCCCACTCCCCGCTCTGCAGGCTTTCCCCAAGCCCTGAGCTGCTAGGTGCCTTCTCGAGGTGTTTTTGGACTGGCTTTGATCTTTGCCGCTCTGGGCTGCCTCAGGTTGTGTTTGGCAGATTTCCCCGTAAGCTGTGTGGTTTGGGTTACAAATGTCTCCGGTTTAGCTGAAGAGGGCATTTGCATTTCTAGTTCTCTTTCTCCTTGATTTTGGGTGATTTTTCAAATAAAAACGCGAGTAACTTTACCACCTTTAAACTGTCTAGCGCGGGGGATTTTTGTGATCTAATATTCTCTCAGATCAAACATCACCCAAAACTCTCTGCTGAAGCAGAGTTTTGACAACAGAAACCGGAGAACGGAGAACGGGGGAGTTAAGGACTGGAGGGCATAAAAGAATGTATCCGTGCTGCATGGCAGTGGGGGTCCTTCCTTGTCTTCTGGACTTTGGTTGGGGTGTGCTCCTGTTAGGATAGCGTATTGTTAAGACTTTCCTGTCTGACAAAACACCTGAGAAAACAACCAAAGGAGAGAAGGGTTTGTTTAGGCTCACAGTCTCAAGAGTTTCAGTTCTGGCAGGGAGGATGTGCTAGAGGAGGGCGGATCAGATCTGATCTCCAAAGGCCAGAGGCACCCTGGGAACGCCTGCAGTAGCACGGAATGTGCACCTGACCATCCTCCCAGGCATTTCTCAATCCAATTAAGATGACGCTCAAGATTATCGTGGGGCTGGGGAGATGGTTCAGGTGGCAAGGTGTTTGCTGTACAAATACGGACCTGAGCTTGATCCCCTGAAGGGTGGTTTGTATTTCTGAAGTGAGAACAGATGAAGGATGCCTGGGGTTTGCTGGTTAGCTAGCTTAGCCTAATTAGCGAGTTCCAGGTCAGTGAGAGACCCTTATCAAAAAAAAAAAAAAAAAAAAAAAAAAAAGATGACAGCATATGAGGAACATAGTCAAAGTTGACCTCTGGCTTACTTACATATGTGTTCCTGTACCTACACACAGACCCGAAAAAGAAATTAACTATCAAAAGTTCACCTCTTATCAATTAATATCTCAAGCGACACCATTTTCATCTCTGGTGCCCAAAAGGCTCTCTTGTAATGTCTTAAAATGTGCTTTAGTCCATCTTGTGTATCCTCAAATTCTCAACAGCAGCAGCACTGTGCAAATCCAAAATATCCATTGAACCTCCATTCACACATTGAGCCATGAGCCTCTGCAAACTCAAAAGCGAGTCGCATGCTTTGAAGATAAGATGACACAGGACTAAACATCTCCCACGGTGTGTGTGTGGGGGGGGGGGGATAGAAAAAATGGAACCAAAACAAGACTGAAACCTCTTAGGGAAGGCACGGGACACAGGGCACAAGGCGTCAGCTCTGAGAGGCCCCTATGAACACGTCGTTTGCAGATCACCTCGCTTCTCTGTTGCCTGTCTGTGCTCACGCCTCCTGTCTTCTTTAGCAGACATCCCACCTTCCCACCATCTTTGATTTCACCTTCATGATTTTATGCATCACCCCGTTGGGAGGAATCACTTGGCTTCTCCTAGGAATCCCTTGCCCGCGGGGAAGCCACATCTGTCACAGGCTGTCTAGCCACCTAGGCCTTCCTTTGTGATCTAGGTTTAAGCCTTCACGATCCAACAGTTCTTGCATTCTGCATGCCAGCAAAACCAGCATAATGGATAATGCCAGTATTTGCCAACTCCTTAAGCAACGGCTAGAACATTCTGGACCATGGATGAAATGGTCTCTGAGTGCCTTGATGGTTGAAAGTAGGGGATATTTCCTAGGTGCCTGATGCAGGCAGGCCATCCTGGAGTTACCCTCTTAAGACAGAGGTGTTCAAATAAGTGAAAACCTTCACACTCTTTTGGTTTTTCGAGACAGGATTTCTCTGTGTAGCCCTGGCTGTCCTGGAACTCACTCTGTAGACCAGGCTGGCCTCAAACTCAGAACTCAGAAATCCACCTGCCTCGGCCTCCCAAGTGGATGGAGGCCATATTTCTATGGTGTCTATATTTGATACTTTTCTCATTGCTGTGGCAACCATGAGAAAAGCAACTCAAGGAAGCAAGATCCTGTTCATCTCGATGGAGAAAGCCCAAGGCAGAACTGTGAGGCAGGTGGCCCCGTCGCAGTCACTGTGAGAGATGAGTGAGGGATGGCCCCATCGCAGTCACCGTGAGAGATGAATGAGGGATGAGCGCCAGCCCAGCTCACCTTCTCCTCTTTAGTCAGTCCCAGGCTCCAGCTCATGAAACAGCACTGCTCACATTTTAGACTTGAGTCTTTCTACCAGAGGCCAGCCCAGAAATTCCCTCTTCCAGTTTCAACAGGTTTGTCTCATAGGCAATTCTAGATCTTGCCAAGTTGACAATCAGTATTAACCGTGGAAGCTTCTTTTTTAAAAATTAATTTACATCCCAAATGCTGTCCACTCTCCAGGTCCTCCACACACACAGAGTCCTTCCCCCCACCTTTTGTCTTTGAGAAGGTGGTGTCCCGCTGGGTATCCTCCAATCCTGGCACATCAAGTCTCTCCAGGATAGGCGCATCCTTTCCTACTGAGGCAGGGCAAGGCAGTCCTCTGTTACAGATGTGCTGGGGGTCTTGGTTCAACCCGTGTATGTTCTTTGGTGATTCAGTCTCTGGGAGCTCCCAGGGGTCCAGGTTAGTTGACACTGTTGGTCTTCCTGTGGGGTTCTGTCCCCTTCAGGGCCTTCAATCCTTCTCTCCAACTCTTCCATAAGGGTCCCTCCACTCTGTTCAGTGTTTGGCATTAAGTATCTACATCTGTTTCGGTCAGCTGCTGGATGGAGCCTCTCAGAGGACAGTCCTGCTAGGCTTCTGTCTGCAGACATAACAGAGTATGATTAATAGTGTCAGGGATTGGTGCTTGCCCATGGAATGGGTTTCAAATTGGTCTGGTTATTGGTTGGCCATCCCTTCAGTCTCTGCTCCATCTTTGTCCCTGCATTTCTTTTAGGACAAATTTTGGGTCAAGAGTTTTATGGGTGGGTTGATATCCTTATCCTTCTACTGGGAGTCCTGCCTGGCTACAGGAGGTGGTCTCTGGAAGTTCCTTTTATGGACAAACTCGAAGTGTTTGAATTATCCCACTGTGGATTTTGCCTCCAGAATTCACCGTAAATATGGCTGAAAGATCCAAACTTAGCCACAGCCTTAACACTGGGCTGCCTGAAAAGCCCTCCCTTAAATTAATTCTTTCTTCACCTTTAAATTCTGGCTCTGTAGAGTCTCGGGACACGGACAAAATGTGAACAGCTTCTTTTCCAGAGATGAGCACAAATGGCCTTGGTTGCGTTCCCATGAGACATTGCTTCTGCCTGGACTGCTTGTTGGCATTGCTACGAGTACCCTAGTCTCCTGTGGTCTCCTCAGAATCACCCATTGAGCTGTGCTTACAGTGTTCTAGAATTTCCCCAGCTGGCTTCTCCGAGCTTTTCTGAATTCCTCTTACAAGCTAGTTCCACGAGCTTCTTCTGTACTGTGTGCTCAGGTAGTCACAGCACAAGCTGCATCCGGGCGTCAGTTGCTGTGTTTGTGCCTTTTGTGCTGTGACAAAAAGCCTGGCAAAATGACCTGAAGAAAAAAGAATTTATTTTCCTTGCAGAGATTCCTGACCATCCTGTCAAAGAGAGCGTGGCCCAGCATAGCAGCTCACATCATGGTGACGGTGGCCAGATAGGTCTGGGGGGGGGGGGGGGGGGGGACATGCCTACTTGTCTTAGTTAGGGTTTTACTGCTGTGAACAGACACCATGATCATCAACTCTTTTTTGGGGGGTGTGGAGATGTTAGGGTTTCTCTGTATAGTCCTGGCTGTCCTGGAACTCACTCTGTAGATCAGGCTGGCCTGGAACTCAGAAATCCACCCACCTCTGCCTCCCAAGTGCTGGGATTAAAGGCATGCACCACCACTGCCTGGCTCATAGGTGCTTCTTAAATTGACAAGATTAGCCATCATCAACAGGAAGTCATGGACTGGCAGGACAAAGCAGGGCAGTGTCCCGTCTCCTCATTTGTCTTGGGGAAGTGGTTCTGAGCCAATCAACTCTCCGGCCAGGGAAGGGGAAGTCACACACCTGTTCTCTGCCAAGCAGTGGGATTCAAGGCAAAGCTCGGCCTTCCTTTCCCCATCCTGAGGGCCATCTCAGCACCAAGACGCACCTGGCGTCTGACTGACCTTCCAGTAGCCTTCCTCCCCCTCCTGGAAAACTGTCATCCTGCATTAAAGGATGCTCACTGGATAAATGTTATCAATGATGTTTCTATACCTAGGGAAAACACTGTGTAGCCAAGAGAAATAATTTCCTGTGGGATACCCAGAGAACAAAGCCAAGAGAACACCTGCCTCCAGCTTCCCGGATCTGAGTTTTTATCAGATCACCTTTCAGATTCTCATACCTCCTGGAGGGAGCTGATTTATCCCATCTTACAGAGGAGGAAAGTGGAGTCCATGCGAGGCTTAAAGTAGCGAGGGTTTTGGAACGGTGCTGTCTGGCTCCATAGTCTGGAATGGCTAGTTCCAGTTCTTGTTTCCTCTCTCTTTGCCATTTATTTTTCCATGGCAGCAACATGGATGCTGGCATCTTTGTCCCTGGGTGACCCTGCTGGATACTTGTGCTGTGTCTTGTTTCCCAAACCCGGTTACATTTTTAAGCTCAAGGCAACTGGAGCTCCAGGCCCACGAGCCACACCTTAATGCGTATGGCATCATGCCTCAGCACTGCCATTGCTTGGGGGTCAGTTCCTTTTTTAACAGTGATTTCCAGTGGTTGCTCTGGTGCCAAGGACAGACTGAGAGCGGAGGACCTTGGTTTGACTGTGGCTCAGTCACGCTTATTACCTGTGAGACTAGCTAATCACTGGCCACCGTAAGATTTAGATGAACGGGGAAACCTTAATCATTGAGGACAGTGTCTGCCATATCTCATATACTTGGAAAGTACGAGATCCGAAGTATCATTAATTATTATGCACATTCATTACCATACTTGCAAAAGAGCCCTACCAAGGCCTGGGCAAAACTGAAGGGATGAGAAGCTGGCTGTTTATCCTTCTATCATAACCTGTGCCCTCTGCT
This sequence comes from Mastomys coucha, assembly GCF_008632895.1. NCBI lineage: Eukaryota > Metazoa > Chordata > Mammalia > Rodentia > Muridae > Mastomys > Mastomys coucha. Next base: position 90,558,290 of record NW_022196906.1, on the reverse strand, counting down.
TCCTTCTAGGAGCTTGGGCCCCGGCCACAGCCCAGCAGAGGCTGTGGAGGTCAACCATCAGGAAGCCTGGTTCCCAGTCCCAAGGTCCATCCTTGGATACCAGGAGTGGAGGCTTCTGCGAGGTAGCAGTGGCCAGCAGCAGTCCCCTCCCCATAGTGAACCATGGGTCAGAAGCTCTCTGGGAGCCTCAAGTCTGTGGAGGTGCGAGAGCCAGCGCTTCGACCAGCCAAGCGGGAGCTCCGAGGCTTAGAGCCTGGGCGACCAGCACGGCTAGACCAACTGCTGGACATGCCTGCGGCAGGGTTGGCCGTACAGCTGAGACATGCGTGGAACCCCGAGGACCGCTCCCTCAATGTCTTCGTCAAGGATGACGACCGTCTCACCTTCCACCGGCACCCGGTAGCCCAGAGCACAGATGGCATCCGTGGCAAGGTGGGCCATGCCCGGGGTCTACACGCATGGCAGATCCATTGGCCCGCTAGGCAGCGGGGCACTCACGCTGTGGTGGGCGTGGCCACGGCCCGTGCCCCTTTGCACTCTGTGGGTTATACCGCACTGGTGGGCAGTGACTCCGAGTCGTGGGGCTGGGACCTGGGTCGCAGCCGCCTCTACCACGACGGCAAGAACCGGCCTGGGGTGGCATACCCTGCCTTTCTGGGGCCAGATGAAGCCTTTGCTCTGCCAGATTCCTTATTGGTCGTACTGGACATGGACGAGGGCACGCTCAGCTTTATCGTGGACGGCCAGTACCTGGGCGTAGCCTTCCGTGGCCTCAAGGGCAAGAAGCTATACCCGGTGGTGAGTGCCGTGTGGGGTCACTGCGAAGTCACCATGCGCTACATCAATGGCCTTGACCGTAAGTTTCTTAGCCTAGGTGGCAAGGGGGCAAAAGTGTCCCGCCGGGGGCGGGGGGTGTGGAGTTGGGAAGAGGGGAAGCAGAGCATGTAAAACAATTAACAGTTGGAGAATCCTGAAGTTTACAGCAGGGGTCAGGGTGTGGTTTTGAATTCTGACTTCTTTGAAGGCTTGACATTTAGGGGGCTGTACCTCAGTTTTCCCAGCTACAAGTGGCATTGGTGGTCATAACCTAACTTAGGGCACGCAGAAGGGTCATGTAGGGTAATATGTGTGCTTAGGACAGGAAGGGCACTTGATAACAGCTGTGAGTGCTAAAGAGATTTGTGAAACGACCCAACCTGGTCACAACTGGAGAGTGTCCCCATTGCCCAGTCCTTGGGAGGGAGACCAGCTATCAAACAAGAAGTAGTGTGAGCAATTGTCATTTATTGCCACCTACTCCATGCAGGTCTGAACACCCAAATCCCAGCTCCTTCCAGAAGCTGTCAAAAGAGGTAGACTACTTCTCATCTCTAGCTTACTGTAACCGCGTGGAAATGAAGCCCAGGGCTATGGAATTTTGCCATTTTTTCCCAGAGAACCAGAAATCTAGATTGTGTGAACTGTCCCAGCAGCTACTAAAGACTGTGTGGTTAAGTCAAAACTCCTCAGTGGGCTCTTGTGTTTCCCCAGCAACATGAAGTCCTTCTTTATTCAAAATGCATAACCTCTGAGGCAGTTTAAAAAGTCATAGTAGTGACAAACGGTTGCTGGAGAAGGAACAGTAGCCTCCAGGAAAGACACACATGGCCCCATGGCACACATATTGTGGTTTGAACAGGAAACGTCCCCCATGTTTGAACACTTGGTCCCCAGTTGATGGTGCTGATATGCAAGGTTATAGAACCTTCAGGAAGCTGAGTCTTGTAGGGGGAAATGGATTATTGGCTAGATGGATCCTGAGGGTTTTTTTGGTTTTTTTTTTTTTTTTTTTTTTTTGGTTTTCGAGACAGGATTTCTCTATGTAGCCCTGGCTGTCCTGGAACTCACTCTGTAGACCAGGCTGGCCTCGAACTCAGAAATCCGCCTGCCTCTGCCTCCCAAGTGCTGGGATTAAAGGCGTGCGTCACCACCGCCCAGCCAGGATCCTGAGTTTTGATAGCCTGGCTTCACTTTATGCCAGCTATTTCTCTGCTTTCTGGCTGCAGATATCATGTGACCAGCTGCTTCCCACTTTGGCTGTTAATTTTACATTCCTTGTCATGGAGACAATATCCCTTCTATCCCTTCTCAAACCTAAGCCAAGGCAAGCCCACCATTATGCCTTTTGACTGACCAGGTATTTGGTCACAGCAGTGAAAAAAATAACTAGTTCCCTGTCCACCAGCCCCCACTTTCAGAGTTCCTCCCACACACCACCTAAAACCTACAGAGAGTTTGCAGCCCCAATTCCAGGGTTCATTTTAAATGAGAGATATAATTGCCAGCCAGTGTGGCTGATTCCAGGCCATTTTTTCTTTTGAGAGAGAGAAAACAGAAACAAACAAACAAAAAACCTAGGGCATGACGTCCCAGAAGCATAAGCAGTCCCCCCACACACCCCCACTGTCCACCCCCCACCCCTGTCCAGGTCTACTTGTCTCTGAGACCAAACCTTTTTCCATGTTCCCCTCTCTTCAGTTGAGAGCCCAAGAATAACACCCCCCCCCCAAAAAAAGAACTGCAGGCAAAATTTGTGTTTGTCTGAGCAAAATGTGGGCCGATGGTTTTCAAGAGTGCCAAGTAAACACAAAAATGGCTGGAGCTCCCAACAGGGGTGTATAATTGGTGGCATTTTTACTGGTATTTGTTTCTGTGGTTGTTTGACTCAGATTGATGGTGGAATGGTGCTCCATTTTCTGTTTAACTGGAAAACCCTGAAGAGGATGAGTCTGCCCTGAGCAGGGTGATTCCATCATCATGGTGCCTTGTGGGAAATGTCTGGAATCCTCTTAGATAGACATGGTAAGACAAACCCTAGGGATGAGCAAACAAAGGCATCAGTGAGCACTCTGGTCCAGCCACGACGTCTACTGCTGGAATTAATTTGGGCTTGGACCAAAGCTCAGGAGGGTGTGTCCCGCACCTCTGTACATCACCAGCACAACAGGTCTCTGTCTCCAGAGAGTCATTCTAATTCCCTAAGATCCACACTCCGTAAAGTGGGACTTCAGCTTCCTTTCTTAGTTTGAATGTTAACATCGACATGGTAGCCAGGATTAAATGTTTGACATTGACAACCTGGGGGAGATGTGGAAGCCTAAAGAAAGAACACTTCCTTTTGGTTATTGATCCACTCCAATCTAACTGCTTGGTCTTCAACAACAAAAACTAAGGCTCTCTCATGTCCTGTGGCTGCCAGAGTCAGGGATCTCCTGCACTTCAACAGTGCAGGGTCCCCATTGGAATGGCTGGGGTTGGTAGAATCTGGAGCAGGATTCAGGAGGTGGAGGAGAGTGGGAGGAGTGACTGTGATGGTGGAATAAGATAGCATGATGCAAGCCTGTGGCATCTCCTATTTGGTGACAGGGTCAATTTGTCTGATCCAGTGCTGGCCTGCTCTCCAGACAAGAGTGGCATGCGTCATCTAGGGTAGGCAGAGGTATGATGGCAGAGAGGGCTAGCTCAGCTTGGGACCAGCTCTGACTGTGGGAGGACATAGTCACACAGGACATAGGGGTAGGACATAGAGGTAGGACATAGCGCCATCAGGTGGAGCCTGGGGACTGGGTGGTGATAGGAAAAGGGCTGTGTAGTATGTAGAAGGTGACCTGGGACAAATTCCACTGTGGATTCCAGGGAGGGAAATAGTTTGGCCCCAGAGAGTCCCTGGGTAGGATAGGTGGCCCAAAGTGAAGATCTGTGGGCTGAATGAATTCCAAGCCTTTGTTGATTGTGGACATGGTAACTTGACTTAGGTTGGGGGATTGGACTGAAAGCATCATTGGGAATAAAAAAACCCTGCCCCTTGGAGTTACAGCCCTGAAAGACCTCCTTCCTCAAAGCCTCAGGGCCCCCTCTTGTGCTTGGGGTAATCAGGCACACCAGCATTGAACAGACACCCAGTTGTTAAAGCCCATTGCTTCAGTTAACCAGTTGAGCTGAGGGAGGATCTGGGGGTCATGAAGACAACAAAGAGTGTCCTTTGTAAAGCATTTTCCTCTCATAGCAGTGGAAGTTGTTAATAGATAACTGTTTTTCAATTTATGATTCTTTATGACTATAAAAGTAAGCCCTAAAAGGCCTTACCACACTGAACTCTGAAGCACATGTTTGATATGTGTCCTGATAGGAAGAGCGTCCTGCCCATGCAATTTCCTCTTGCAAATGCTTGATGCCCTGGTACCCCTGATGAATAGAATTGTTCTTTAGCTACACTATGGGCTGTACAGCCTAGCATGTGGGAGTTTACTGCAAAGACCTTCAGGATGCCTAAGGGCTGTAGCTGATGAGATAAATACAGCCAAAGCCAGGTACATGACCAAGCTGTCTGTCTCAGTTGTCTAGAGCCAGCCTAATAATAGCAATAATAATACTAGCTATTATATATATTTAAATATTTATTTAATTTAAGCATATATATTTGTAGTTAAATATATGTCTAACAATAATAGTACTAGCTAGAAATACCTCATTCTTCTGGGCTCTTTTCTAAGCCCTTTATAAAATTAATCCCCAAAATTCTCTTTAAGCAGAGAGCTTAGGCATGTTGCTTAAAATCACACAGCGCATAGCTGAGGAACCTGGATGCAAGCTCAAGCAAATTACATGAGATGCTTGTGGGGACCCTAGCAGACAAGGCAGGGGGTGACAGCTCAGGAGAGTCGGCTCCACCTGACTGGGTGGCCCTCTGGTGAACTTAGCTGCCATCCTGCCATCCTGTCTGGTACATTCTCTCCAGTTGCTTCCTTCCCAGTCCTCAAAGAGCTCTGCAGAGTGTAAAGCTCTGCAAAGCTAGGCTGGATGCAGAGGATGGCTCAGCCGCTGCTGGGATCAACACTGAGCAGGCAGTGTCATGGAAGGTGCCCCAGCTATTCTGACGTCCAGCTTTGGGATAGAATGGCCTTGTGATGTGCTCTGGCTACTGTCTGGAATTGCTCCCTAGCCTGAAGACTCCTCTTTCCACATGCTGGCCGCTGACTGCTAATAGATGAACATTTTACTCGGGTGTTTGGTTGGTACTGGTTCGGGGGAGTTCTGCGCAGAGGGCCCCTTGGTGCTCGGGACTGAGTTTTGACTGCAGAGTAGGAGCTCGGGTATGGTATCCCGGGACTAGCTGGCTGCGAGGCCTCGTCCACCTGTGCCAGGAGGAGCTATATTTCCAGACGCCATTCCTAGATGGTTTACTCGATCTGCCAACAAGTATTTATTGGTGCAACAGTGTAGCAGAGGAGGCTGGAAGCTGGCCAGACCTTTTGGTATTGATGGGGGCCAGAGAGCTTTTCCACAGGATGACTGCAAGGACACCCTCCCCTTGTCAGATTGTGTTCCTGCTCCGTGCTGAGCCTACCGCCTTCCTGTGCATCTTGTGTGGGCAGTGAGGTTCTCCCAACTTCCCTAATGACCGGATGTGGCTCCTCCAACAAGGTCCGTGTCTGACCTCCTCATCCTCTATCAGTTAGTTAGTCATCCCAGTTCGTTGCCAACCAGACCCTGTCCTCTGTGAGGACCCCAGATTCCACTCAGTGGGATTGCTCTCTTGGCTCACTCAAGTGATGGAGAAGTATTCAGGCAAGGATGATAACCAGGGAGACCTTTGTGACGAGTGGAAAAAGTCAGGAATTAATGCATGCGTGGTTCCTTTAATAGGTATAGGTAGAGGTTGCTTAGTCGCCATTAACAGTTCACACAGTCGTGCACTGAAGCACTGCCACCACCTTCTCTAGTCCCCAGCCCCCTCTCATCCTTGCCACCAGCCACCATCAGCAGTTTCTAGCATATCCTTCTAGACATATTTACAACAGGGAATTTTTAGATCACACTGTAAGCAGGGTTCTGTTTCATGGTTCCCTCCCCCACCTTAATGGATCTTGGCAATTGTTTAAGTATCAGTTACGGTAGAGTGGGCTCATTTCTTATTAACAGTTGCATGTATTTTTATAGTATGGTTGTCTCACAATTTAATTATTCAGATCCCTATTTTTGTACAGCCAGGCAGTTTCCTGTAAGAATAAACTTTTTAATCTTCATTCAAATTTCACTTATTCCCCCCTCCCACTGTTTAAGGTTCTCAGAGTCTCAGTTTTGCCATCTATGCAGTGGGATAGTTAGAAGGCCACGCCAAGGGCTGTAGAAGTGAAGCCTGGCCTGGCACACAGGTGACCCACTGCAGGTGTCCCCACGAGAACTGCCACCACACTTTTGCATTTCCCATCATCCCACTGGGCTCCTCTGGATGACTTGGTTACGAGTGGACAGGGCAGTAGAGTTTGTGGCTGTGATGCTGAGAAGGCTGTGGACATCTTACTGCACTGAGATAACAGCAGCTGTCCAGTCCAGCCAATCCGGATGTAAGATGTACATTGGCACCATAAGAACCTGGCATCCTTGCCAGCGCAGAATAGGCCATGATTTGTGTATTTTGTGGTAGTGGCTGCTGCCGAATGAGCTGACTCTGAAATGGAGACTCCATCTAATCTAGCCTTCTTGTCTACTCCTCTTATTAGCACCCCATGGAAAAGCACACAGTAGGTACTTCATAACTGAGTCTTAGTCTTTTTTTTTTTTTTTGTATTTTTTTTTTAAAGATTTATTTATTTATTATATGTAAGTACACTGTAGCTGTCTTCAGACGCACCAGATGAGGGCGTCAGATCTCATTATGGGTGGTTGTGAGCCACCATGTGGTTGCTGGGATTTGAACTCATGACCTTCTGAAGAGCAGTCGGTGCTCTTCCCCACTGAGCCATCTCACCAGCCCGAGTCTTAGTCTTTATAGCTACCTCTCTCACAGCACCCATTCACAGACTGCCTAGTAGGTACACAGTAAACGCTCATGAAGGCTTTGGCTTCTCACCGCCTTAATAGTTTTCCTTTTTCCTTTTGTAGCAGGGACTGTGAAAGTCACAGTTGGCCAGAGTCGAAGGAGCTGCCTGTGGTCACTGCCCGCCCTCTTGCAGTGTGACCCGTGCATGACCTGTCCCCGCTTCTCATTGTGTGCTTTGCCTAGCACATCTGTCCCCACATTCAAGCCAGCTCTAGGTTGTGTGATAGGCCAGGCACATCCATTCAGGACTCTACCATTCAGAAACTGGACCCCTACTTTTTATTCCTTTATCAAAGGAACAGATTTTCAGCTGAGAAAGCCTTACTCAGCTGCCACAGCCCTGCTTTGAGGGCATTTCCACACTTAATCACCAGGAACAGTCCCACACAGCCCTGCCATCACCAAGGGCTTTGACATGTAGATGCCATCATCTGAAATCAGGTGTGGGAGGGACTGCTGCTACTCTAAATGTCACTCTGGGCTAGTATGGCCTGGAGGTAGATCTGGCCTCAGGATCCCCTGGCACCCTGGGGTCCCCGTCTCTCTCTACCTAGCTGTTACCTGAGGAAGTCATTTTAACTCTGAGCTCAGTTTGTTCCTCTGAGAAAGAGAAATTTATTTTGCCTTGAGGTGTCAGAACCATCGGTGATGTATCGAAAGTGACCCATCTAGTTCCAGGCACACAGTAGGGACTCACAAAATAGGAGACACAAAACTATTAATTCGGCCTGTTAGTGTTCCATGGCTTGGAAGATCGTGGTGGACGATTGCTGTTGGTAAAGTCTGGTCCACACTGAAATCGGAGGGATTTCACATAAGGGACTATACTGGTGTTTCGAGGGTTTAGGTTATATGGTAGAAATTGTGCCAGCAGTTCAGAGGCCATCACAGAGGAGTTGGATGTATTCGACCTTCTCCAGGAACTGTTTCAAAAGTTTCCCCCGAGTGTCTTGTTCAAGTGTTTCCTCTGTCAGGTATAGTTCCTGGTGGTGACTTGCCTGGTGCAAGGACATGCAGACAAGTGGTCCCACTCCTGCTGTGGCCCATGTGCGTACCTATCAGGAGGAGGTGATGGGGAGAAAGGCCAATGTACTGTTGGACATTGATGGGGGAAAAGGGAGGAGACATGGGGTCTCCAAGCAGTAGAGTGAGACAATGTGGGGTCCTGTAACCAGTTGGTAGCCACATTGTACAGGGTGGTTATGGAATGGCCCAGAGAATAGGAGGACTTGCCAAGGTCGCTCACCAGTGAGCAGCAGAACCACAGTCAAGGCCCAGGCTCCAAAGCCTTTGAAGATGTTCCTGGCAAGAACTGAGCAACTGAATCACCAGTGGTTGATGGCTCTGTACCGGAAACCTGGTGTACCATGCAGAATGTGGATATGGGTGACTGGAATGCCAAGGTCGGTGAGGACTAGAAGGACCAGGAGGCATTTGCAGGGAAGCCTTTTAGCACAGGGATTCGACCTACATCTCTCCCTTCCTGCTCTTCTGACTACAAATACACACAGGGAGAGATCCGTGCTGGGTTCCTGGTGACTCTTCCAGTCAGAGATGCTGCCCAGATCCTCTGCAGACACTGGAACCAGGTACTTGGATATTGGAACCAATGATGGAACAGTAGAGAAAAGAACCCTACTATGTACTGTGTAGGCCACATAGGTATAGCTTTTCTGACTGCTGTGTTTCTCAGAACCCTCATCAGGGGAGTGACTGTGGGGATGGCAATTGTCCTGGGGAATCCTTCCACAGTGCAGATTATGTGTGACCCCGTAGGTCTGTGGAAGTTCAAGATTCTGCATTTCTAACAAACTGGGCTGATGTTGCCAATGGTTGAAGGTGTGGAAAAGAGCAGGAGTCCTCGCCATCACATCATGGCCCAGAAACCCTCCCATCTACCCCTTCCTTGCCAGGTGACCCTGCAGCTAGGCTGGTCTATACAGTTCCTCATAGTTTGGTCTTCCAGAAATGGCATGCTTGCCCATGACAGCAAAGCCTGGTGCTGCCCAGTCTGCCTGTACCCATTGTCCCTCCTGCCACCTGACGCCAGGGCAGGTCTTTGGCTTTGCCCCATGTCCCTGTAGGTTCTCAGCATCTCCTTCTCTCCTTTCCAGCTCACTTCCATCTTGTGTTCCCTTTCCCCATCTGCCACATGGAGAATCCACATGATTGTGGCAGAGTTTTGCTCTTAGGTGACTGGGAAAGGATTGCAAATGAAGCTGCTTGGCTACCGACACCTCCATGGCTGCTCAGGGCTTTCTGCTTGGTGGCTCATTGAATCTCCATGAAAGCCCCCTTCCCACCCAGGAACATATTTTGCGTGTGGGATGTTGGGAACTTAGGAGGATGAAAAGCTAGAGGCTGTCTAGTACCTACCTGGTAATTCACAAACTAGATCACCGAGGGTCGTGTCAGAGTTTTCTGTGGCGACAGCTAGGTCATTGCTGTAATATATACTTTATGATGATGCTGAAGTTGGCGTTAGTAACCTGCACTGCCACAGCTCCTGGGTACTCTTAATCCCGGGCCAGCCCACTGCACCCATTCTCATCCCACGCCCCTGGTGACCAATCAGAGTAGGAGGTGCCCAGAAAGCAATGAATGAGCAAGCATATTTCCTGGGCTGTTTCAATCAGTGGAGAGAGCTGCAGCCTGGAAGGCTGGCGGCAGCAGCATTTATCTGCCTTCCATCAGGGAGCCAGCTGATTCGTCCTGTCTTGTCCTTTGGTTAAGGCAAGGGGGGTGGTTAGCGTGAGTTACAGTCTGGCCCAGACACTAATAAGGCCGCTGTCTGAGGCCTTCCATAATTCAAGGGAAGGCTGTGCCGTGTAATGGCCTTCTTCGTCAGATCTTCCGGGACTCGGGCCTCTTTAATGATTTATTTGCCTAGGATGAAATTAAGCCAAGGCAGTGTGAGCTTGGAAAATACTGCCTCTCTGGCTTTCCCAGTCCATCCTGTTCAGAGGCCATCTTCTATAAATAGAGCTGTGAGACCTGCTGTGTGACCTGCCTGCTGGGAGCCCTGACAGACAAGGGCTGCCCCACCTCGGGCCCCTGAGACCACCACACCTGGCCTGCACGTGGTCCCTGTCTTCCACTAACCAAGCCACTGGGTTACAGCAGGGGACAGAGGTGCTAGCAAAGACTTATCTTTGTCCCAGTTTCAAAGTCCTTTTAGGACATGCTTAAAAAAACAAAAAAGATTGTTTTTATCTGCGCATTCTGCCTGCACGTATGTATATGCATTGTTTGCGTGTCTAAGTGCCTACAGAGTTCAAAAGAGTGCATCTGATCCCCTGGAATTGGAGTTATAGAGGGTTGTGAGCTGCCATGTGGGTGCTGGGACCTCTGTAAAAGTAACAAACGCTCCTAAGCTCTGAGCCATCTCTCCAGCACCTACCTGCTTTTGAGTATCTCCGTGTGGACCCAGACTGAGTTTCTTTCAGTACTTGCCCTCTGTTGATGCCCTGCCCCCCCCCATTACTTCAGCGGGGTGCCCCAGGGGCACAACCACTTTTGCCTGTGGTGTTTAGTGAGGTAGACGGCAGACCTCTGCCTGAGGCAGGGGGCCTTGCCAGCAGGGCTGTGCGGATGGCTGCCTCCAGAAGTAAAATGCTAGAGTCGACACTTAGGCCATCTGCTGAGTGTCAGATGGGATGTTTATGTTAACGCTTCTTTGGAAATCTAGAACCTAGAAGAGCCTGGTTACCTTAGGAGGGATGTGAGCGTAAGATCACGTTAGAATTGCAGGTGGCGGTGGTAGGCACAGGATTGGAAGGGGCTCTGACTTCCTATCTGTGCCTTTGCTACACACTGGCCTCAGACTATCCCCCCCCCCCCCCCCCCCCCCCCCCCCCCCCAAACCACTGCCAAGCTTGCCAATGTCTTTTCTCATCATTTTGGGAGCCACTTGGCTGCTCATTGTTCTGTCCCTTCCTTTGTATCCTGAGAGCTTGAATATGTCCTAGGTGACACCCTGTTTCTCAGGTCTTGATCTTAAGTTCTTGGTCCTGGCCCTGTAGCCCTCTGACTGTCTCCCTCTGGGAGGGTCTCTGAGCTAGCTTGTCACCTGTGGAAGTATGTGGGCATCCTCAATTTGCTCACTTGCCACCCACCTCTGCTCTCTTGGAGCCGCTGAAATACTATACTACCTATCACCTGCTAAATCAGGAATCCACAGTGGCTACAAGCTTCCCAGTCGGTTTATGTCACAAGCCCAGAAGCTAGCCATGTGAGATGCCCTGCTGGGGAGAATGTGGACAGGGCAGAGCAAGGAGTGGTATTCTGAGTTTCTAGAAACAGGTTGGGGAATGTTATCCAAGGCAGAAGTGAAGGTCTAGCTTCCAAAGCATTCCCCTTGGCTCTGAGACCAAAGACATGCTTAGCAGAGTTCATCTGTGATGTGTTGGGTACCACTGTTTGGAAAGGTGATCATACTCCACACATGTCTCCTCAGGATATCCTTAAGACCTCTAGGTTGAAGGGCAGTATATAGAAGCCCTGCCTAAAGCCAGGTCCCCAGAAACAGTCCCATTCTTGTGTGTCCCATTCTTTTATACCCTCCAGGTCAGTGGAGATATTCTGAGGCCCTCAGGTCTCTGCATCTCCTTGCCATCCATTGCCCTGTGTCCCAGCTTCTGGCCCTTGGTCATGGGAAAACACTCCCTTTCCACTGCACCTGTAGGAAGCAGGAACACATACACACACTCCTCACCGACGCTTCTGGGGAGGAAGCTGGAGAGGGTGCCAGTTAGTGAAGAATTCTAAATTTACAATAGTTGTGCCCCCATGAGCCTGGCTGCTTTCTTGCTCTGTATACAAAGACATGATCCGGGCAGTCATTGCCACCCCCGTAGTCTGTGCTGGTGTTTGTACTGACACAAGCCAGAGCCAGGCTGCTGCAATGAGCTCTGAAGGTCTGGTTTCCACTGTCCAGCCTGCCCTCAAGATTAGCACGGGTTTTGTTCCCGTCGTTTTTATCAGCGGACTACTCCATCACTCGTTTTCACTATCTGTGCTATGTTCAGCATTGGGAACGCTTGATGACAGTTTGAGCAAGAAACCGAACAGAGCTTAAAGAAATTTATGTTTATGATCAATCTGGATATTGATAAGTGTGATTAAGAGAATAGATCGAGAAGGGGTGACTGACAACTGTTATCTGGGAACTCCTTGGGGAGAGGGACCAGATGGTGACACCAGTGGAGGGCTGTGAAGGTCGCAGGGAGAGTAGTTCGGTGGGGACGAGCCTCTTGCCAACAGCACTGGACACACTGAGAAGGGCAGCATGAGACACAGGGTCATAATTGCCAGTCAGGCTCCTTCTAGTCCACTGTTTGAAGAAAGGCTGTTCTGAACCTCATTTGAGAGCGGGGCCACCCTTCTCTCTTCCACCGGCACTTGCCTCCTGATTCTACAGAATGGCCTGTGGTAACGCTGTTGAAGAGGCACCGTGGTCAAAGTCCTTATTATTTTCTGTTCTACCCACATGTTGGTTGAGAAATCAGTGGCCCAGAGACCCGTCCGGGTTATCGTGAGCTGCAGAGCAGAGCTGGGACCCTGCTGAGCGTTCTCTCATCTTGCTTCTGCTCCGAGCGAGCCAGATTCAGAGTTCGGTTTGGTTTGAACAGAGTTCATTAGGTTTGCTCAGAACCATCTGGAGGTCCATCCCACAGATGCCTCTGTGGAGTGAGGATCCCCAGTACGAGACTCAGCCAGCTCATCTCTGACTGGGTGTTTGCATTTCCGTTCCTTCCGTCTGGAGCCGTGGGCAGGGGATGCAGGGCATAAGCCATTCTATCCTTGGAGAGTTCCAGGGGAGGCAGTGCCACTTCAAGGCTCCGCCAGGTATGTTCTACCTATACTTTCTGTCTCCCAAGATGAGAGAGCCCCACAGACAGCTTGAGTGGCTTTCACCTCAAACTACCCAGAGGGGTATGGTGGATTGAAAGCTTCTGTTTCCTTTTTGGCTGATATAGGCAACCCTCCTTGACTGCTGAAGATACCGAGCCAAAATGGATTGTTCAGATGTGTGAAAGGAAGTTAAAATGCGCTCTTGAGTTGAACTAACTTGACATCCCCTGAGTCTGTGCTGGATGTGAAAAAGAGTAATAAGAGAGGTCTTGGGGAAGCATCCTGGATTGGGATCCAGGAGACTGGACAGCTGGCTCCAGCTAGGGCAAATGGTCTCTCTGTGTGTGCCTTGGTTTCCCCATCACGGGGAAAGAAGTTTGGACAAGAAAAATCTCAGGGGTCTCTACCATTCCGTTATCTCTGTTGTTGATTGTCTGCACCATCTGACTTGTTTAAGAGATAGTTTTCATGCCCATGCTGTGACGAGCTGGCCACAGGTGGCTTCTACAGTGAAATAAAGCAGGTCTTCAGTTCCTGGGCCGTCCTGCCCACACTCAGATGTCCTCCAACATGCATGGATAGTAGCCACCATCGTCGACAGTGGAGAAGTGGACCATTCCCATCATCTAGGAGTTGAGGCTCTCAAGGACAACTGCGGGGGGTTCATGGACAGAGCAAGGATATGGTTTCCCTCACGACTACTAGGCATAGTGTAGATTTGAGGCAGACTCGTGTGTTCTCTCAGGCCTCGGGAGCCAGTCAGGGAGGCGGGGAGTAAGAAGCTTGTTCAGTCAGGACAGGAAACCTTAGAGAGTAGACTAGGTGGGGAGGAATGCCAGGAATTCCAAGGCGGTCCTGGGCAGTGAGGCCCCAGCTGCAATGTCTGCCACTGCCCAGAAGCCAGGCTGAGTTTCTCAGCACCTAGCTCTGAAATTTCCTCAAACCCATAAGCCCATTGAGCCTCTCTTGGTAGGCGAGAGGTGAAGAGTAGGCATGATGGGTACTGGGGATAAAGTAAAACAAGACCCAAGAGTTCTGTGTACATGGGTAGGCCACCCACACAGCACCATACTTCATTCTGTGATCATACAGTCATGTGCATGAGCGTGTGTGCACACACATACAGATACATGCTCCTCTGTGACTTTAGGGTATTGGTCCTGACTTTTTCAATAGGGCCAACGAGTATTTGGAGAAGGAGACCGTACATTCCTCCTCTGTCCCCACAGCCCTGAACACCCAGCAGCCTCTCCGAGTCCATGCAGTCCCTCTGTAACAGATGGCACTGCTGGCTGTCGCTCCGGGAGGTGAATATCGCCTTTCTTCTTTCCCTCTGACCCTGTGGCCTTTCAGCCTCAGATTCATGCTTGAGACTTGCTGAACACTTTCCTTGTCTGCGACACATTTGAGCATCTGGCCGGGTCTGGATGTCATTCTCTGAACCCCCGGCTCACCTCAGCTCTGATCCCACCCTCAACCCCCTCCATCTCTTCCTTGTATAAACAAATCCAGGGCAGAGGCCAGAGGCCAGAGCTGGGCCTCCACAGCATTTCCCCCTGGACGTCTTGGTGAAAAGCAGTCTGGAATCAGGTTTCACTGTTGCCCTCCCAAGGCTGAGTGAGACAGGCCTTGCTGAAGGTGGTCTTTCTTCTTGATGTGTTGAAGGGCTGGCTACACCAGCAGGGCTTGGCTGTGGAACTGGGCAGCATTCCCTAAGCTGTAGCTGAGCCTCAGAATGAGGCGGTGCTTACACCCTCCCCAGAGATTCCCACCCTCCCATGCTCCCTGTGGTGATGAGGTTCCAGACTCAGGGCCCATTGTTGAAACCCTGGGATGCTTCAACATCCATGTTCATGTTCATTGGACACTTGTCAAGCAGGTGGCACAGGCAGCTCTTAGTCTGTTTGCGTGTGTTGCCTTCACATCAGAACTTCCCATCTTTTGAGTGGCCACATTCATCAGGAAGCCAATAGAGAGAGGAGGTAGAGGCTTTCCCAACTACTGGCACTCCGCACATTCAAATATGAACTAGATAAATGCCTCTCTGCTCTTTCAGCTCCACACTTTCTTTTGCCATATTCTGTATTGAAAACATCTAGAAGCTGGGCCCAGAAGCAGGTGGTTGCTCAGCTTGGAGCTTATGTCTCCCCCACCCCCATTTCCTCACAGTCCCTTCTCCCTCCCCCTCCCTTGTACAGGCTCTCTCCACATGTCCCTCATGCCGCCTAGGTGGCTGCCCCAGCCTATAAATCAAAACAGTCCCTGGAGACCTTTGACCTAAGCCAGATGGCAATCCTTTAAGCTGCGTTCAGCAGCCCACAGTGCTCGCCACCAACCCTCCCCCCCCCTCCCTGCCCTGGGTTTAGGGCTCTTGTAAGCAGCTGCCCTGTCAATCACTGATAGTAGCTGGGGGCTGTGACCACTCTTGTGTTCTCCAAGGCATTGTGGCTATGCTTCATTAAGTCACACAAAGATCTCCTGAGGGTCTGCAATGTGTGCTTTCTATGCCATAGTTAGCAGCCTGGCTCATTGCCCAAACTGGCATGGTCCATGTTCAGGCCACCCTCCTCTTTCTGGAAGCCCTCCTTGGCCACACACCCTCCTGGTTCCTTTGTGTGTCTTCATTTATGCTTCATTCTTTCTATAAAGATTTACTTTCTACTTTCTGCCAGGGTCCTGGAGAGGTCTCCACATTGGATAACCTTAGGAATGGGGATGGGGGTACCTGAAGACCCAGGGCATATGGGAGCTCTGAAGGTGTACCACAGCCTTTGTCTCCAGGGCAGCCTTCCTGAGACTGGTTAGATTTTGTTTTGTGACAGGGTTAAATCCCAGGCTGTCCAGTTTACCCTAGATCTCTAAGCCGTCCTTCTACTTCACCCTCCCTAGCGTGGGCGCAACAGGGCTAACCACTTATCTGCAGGAGCTGGCCTGGGTGGATAAACTGGGGTTTGCTAAGGAGATGAGGAATTCGGACAGCAGAAACAGCATGGGGGCGGGAGAGGGGTGCAGGCACAGGGGAGGCAGCTTGGTGCGGTTCAGGATCAGCTAGTCAGGAAACACGTCCTACAGTGGGAGTTTTGAAGAGTGCCGGTGGCTACTAAGTCTGGTTGCTGGTGATCCAAACCACTAATACATAGGTTTAAACAAAACTGGCTGTTTGCTTTTCTTTCATGTAAGAGAAGTCTGGAGGCAGGCAGTCTCCATCCAGCACCTGCTTAGACTGACTGGGACAGTGGTTCTGGCTGTGTCTATGGCTGGCATGGGGCAGGACACTTTTGTACATACAACCCTGAATGATGGGTTTTTCTTTAGAAGCAAAAGTTTGGTTCTGCTCAGTGAGCAGGAAAATGGAAGTGACCCCAGAGCTGAGATTTAAAGCTGTGCTGTCTGCTGACAAAGAGCCAGAGCTACAGCAAGGATGGGGCGGGGCGCTGAATCTGATTGCTGCTGTGGGGTGGGGGTAGCCAGGGATGCCCCACCCCGGCAGGTCCTATGGACCCAAACCCCTCCCGGAGGCCTTTCTTGGACATGGATGCGGGGGAGGGGCTCTCACACTGGTATGACCTGTTATTAGCGCCAGCTTCCAGGAAAGCTGTCATCTGGTCATTAGGGGACACAAAAGAGCCCAGAGTGGCAGGCACTACAAAAGCATACATCATGGAAAATCCTGCTCACCAGGCCATCTAGGAACCCCCTTGTTTACGGGGTGCTGCATCCCAAGATTGATGAATCTGTACATCTGCAGACCACACCAGGCCCTGTGTGTCCTGTGTTCTTTTCCCAGGCCGACAAGCTCATGACAGAATTTAATTTATAACATAGTTACCATGAGAAATTAACAACACAACAGACCCAGGTGTGGGGGTCCACACCTGTTAATTCCAACACTCCGGAGACTGAGGCAGTGGGATTACCACAAAGTTCCAGTCTGGCTTGGGTTATGGTTTAAGTCTAAAGATGACAAAAACAACAAGATGTAGATCAAAATAAGTGGTGATGTACCATAGAAAATGCTGAAAATGTCCGAGCTAGTGAGAATGTATGAATGGTTTACTGCTGGGATTTTCCATGGAATATTTTCACCCAAAGAGGACATGGCACTGCAGAAGATGAATCCCTGAGTAAGGGTGTGTATTTGACTTCAACCAGTTTAGTCAAAGTTGTCTCTGGCAGCAAGAAGAAAGTTGACTTTTCCTGCTTTTTTCCCTTGTCTGTTCATGTGTGTGTGTGTGTGTGTGTGTGTGTGTGTGTGTGTGTGTGTTCACATACATATGAAAGCTGAATGGCTGAGCCATCTTCCCATGTATTCTGAATGCAAATCCATGTGTACAAAGGAATATAAAGACAAAAAGTCTAATGCCCCCTGCATGCTTGGTGTGCCCTCACCCCAGTGGCCGCAGCCCCGCTGTGCCTTCCGGCTTCCGCAGACAGTGCCTAGCAAACAAGGTGAAGCCTAGATTTGTAGAAGTTAACACTCTGTGTTGTTCCAACCCAGGACACAAGGCAAGCTGCCTGTAAGGCAGCTCTGAGGGACATTCTATATTAGGGCTCAAAGGGGACTGTAAGGGTAAGGGAGGGCCCGCTGCCCACTGTGGGCCACCTCATTCGCTGCACTCTTGCTTACCTGCCTAGTTCTTCCCAACTCAGTTTTATTTCCAAAGGTTCTCTCCCCAAACTACCTTTTCCTAGATCCTTGTTGATGTCATCCAAGCTAAGATTGGCCCTGTGGAACAGTTTCCCTTGGAGCTGCACAGAGGCAGTCCCCATACCCATGCTTGGTATTCAGGGCACATGGGAGGCTGGACTCACCCATCGACAGCTTGCTTCCCTGGTGGCTGAATGAGACTCTGTAGGAGGAGTTTGGGAGGCTGGGGCTCAGGCCTTTCTGACAGCCTCAGCCTCCCACACCATGGTTGAGATCAGTCCAGCTAAATGGTGACCTTCAAGGGGGGACAGGTCAGTATCAGATCCCAAACATTGATCGTTTCCCCCACCTTTATGAAGGCTGGACAGAGTGTGCCAGCCCCCCATGCCCCAGACCTGGTCCAACCCACATGTCCAGCAAGAGTCCAGAGGGATCCCAGGTGCCACTGACCTTAGAAAGGAGAGAAGGCTTGGGGTGGGCAGAGGTGGTAATGCTGTCTGTCCTGCCAAGCAGGGCCGAGTCAGGAGGGTCCTGGATTGGCAGGAGAATGGGGCAGCCCCAGAAAGCTCTGGGGTCTAGGTGGGAACGGAGTGAGTCTGAGCAGGTCTGAAGGCTCCTTTGCTTATCGTTTCCTGGACCACAGTGATGTCACCTTCCCTTTCCCAGCGCTCGGGATGGAGGGATGGAACTCACATGTTACCCAGGCAATCTGCCAGTAACCCAGGCCGCGGCCTCTCTAACACCTCAGCCCTGTAGTAAAGTCTCATAGTCATAGCTTGCCTGCAGGCTGATGGCTGCCAGTAGCCTCAGGGTCAGCAGCCAGATGAGGGATGGATGCTTTCGGACCAAGCGTTCCCTTATTTTCAGGGGAATTTGTCAAAAGCTTGTTATCTTTGAAAAAACCAATCTTCAGGGATTTCACGGGAATCAGTCCAAAATCTGTGGGTGTTGACAGCTCCGCTGTTAATCAGCTCTGTGACCTTGGGAGAGTCCCTTCAAGGCCTGTGGTGGGATCACTCTTCTTGCTTCTTACAAAGCCACAGGCTGGTCAGAGCATGCGCCCTGGAGGGTGAGTGATACTGGCCACTGGAACTGCCCTCCTGCCAAGTGCTTCTAATTGAAGAAGCTGAGCAGGAATTCCCATCCTACTCTGCTGCCCTGCCTCTCATGGTGCGCGCCTGTGTGTGTGTGTGTGTGTGTGTGTGTGTGTGTGTGTGTGTGTGTATGTGTATCTTCCAGAATTAACCCCTCCCCAGCTCTTATCCCCACTATTTGGTTCCGTTGTGTGCTTGGGTTTTACCCATTTTTTTTTTTAATTTTACAAACTTTTTTATGTATTGAAAAAAATTGCAAATAAACACCACGTACCAAAACAATTCACTTTATGTCCCCTTTCACACTGGTTTACAATACCTACTTGCAGTCTTCGCTCTCCTCTTTACTTTTAGCCTTTCCTGTTCTCTTTATACACGTACCATGTTCATGTGTCCATTTGTTTATGTCTCTGTAGGTAGTATTGGCTACATTCCACTGATGAATGAAGGGGAACATGACGGTTTCTTTCTTTCTGAGATTGTGTTACGTCTCTCAATATTAAACATTATACGCCCATCAGTTTTTCTGCAAATTTTGTTTTTCTTTAGCTCTAACTAGTATTCCACTTACATTTGTGCTAAATTTTCATTAGTCACCCATCTATTGGTGGACAACTAAGTTGATCGATTCTTTAGTAAATAAAACCCCAATAAGCACGGGAGGCAAATAGCTCTGTGGTAGGGTGTAAGTTTCTTGGGGTAGATGCCCAGGAGTCAAATAGTTGAGACATATCATAATTCTGTTTCAATTTTTTTTTTAAATCTCCAAACTGATTTCCACAGTGGCTATATTAATTTCTAACCCTCACTAACTGTGGGCCCCTTTCTTTCCACATCCTCTCCACCATTTGTTGTCAGATTTGTTGACGAAAGCCATCTGACTGAAGCATCTCCAAGTAGTTTTAATTTGCATGTCCCTGATGACTAGGGATATTGAGTACTTGTAAAAACAGTTATTGGCCATTTGTGTTTCTTTGTTTTTCAAAACTGTCTATTTACTTCACTTGCCCATTTGTTGATTGGCAGCTTTATTTCTTTGGTGTTTAATGTCTGCAGTTCTTTGTAAACTCTGGCTCTGTACCCCTTGTCTGGTGTGTAGCTGGTAGGGATTTTCTCCCATCCTGTGGGCTCTCTGTGTGCTGATAGTTTCCTTTGCTTTGCAGAAACTTTTTATCTTCCTGCGCTCCATCTGTCGATTGCTCGAGCCTAGTCGCTGTGCTGCTCGAGGCTAGTCGCTGTGCCACTGGTGTTCTTTACTCCAGTATCTTGGGAGGGTACCCCCTATGTTTTCTATGTTTCAGTATTTTCAGTTTCAAATTAAAATCTTTTCCATTCTGAATGGACTTTTGCACAAGGTGAAAGATATGGATCTGATTTTATTCCTCTGCAGGTAGAAATGCCGTTTTGACAGCAGCTTTGTTGAATCGGCTCTTCTTCCCAGTGTATGTTTTTGCTTCCTTTGTCAACAGTTAACTGGGTGTAGCTTTGCCTGCTATGTTATTTCTGGGTCCTGTATTATGTATGTCCCATTGGTCTATTGTCTGCCATTACTAGGGTGTCTTTATCAATATAGTTCCGTAGTGTAATTTGATGTTGGGCCTTGTAAACCCTACCACAGTGTTCTTACTCCTTAGGATTGTTCTGGCTACCCCTGGTCTCTTGTGGTTCCATGTGAATTCTTGTTTTATCTAAATCAGTAAAATACAACGTTGCAATTTTGATAGGTATCACATTTAACTCTGTAAATTAAGACAGAATTAATGCCTGCTTGTTCTGCAGATATTTGCTGGGTGCTTTCTGCGTAGGACGGGCACTGAGGATGTAGACCAGCCACAGCTACCTGCCCTCCGGAAGCTTCTGTGTCAGGGGCATTCGATGTAAACACACAACAAAACTTTGGCTAGCGTTAAGCGTTCGAGACAAAAGGTCGGGAGAAGATGAGTACTGGGGACTGTCGGAACTGACCGTGTAAGTCAGTGGTTAAGGAAGGCCTCACTGAGAAAGTAACATTGAGTGAAGAACCCAAGATGGAGAGAGGAAACAAGTCATATGGTTTTCTCAGTAAAAGGCTGTCATGGCAGAAGAAGCTGGATGTGCAAAGGATCTGAGGCACATGTCTAGGTGTGGAGGAGATGAGGTATGGGGCCAGAGAGGAACCAGGCACAGACACGGGAAGGTTAAGTGCAGTGTCTGTGAGTAGGATTCAAGGTCTCCACAAACTTTGAGGATACAAAATAACATAATATGCTTTAAATTTCCAGGGGTGGGGTGTAGGAAATCACTTTAACTTATATGGTGCAAGATCACTATAGAAGCAGAGAGGCGGCATCCGAAGACTACACTCATACAGTAAGCATCGTGGTAGCTAGTCAAGAGACCCGGGGAAACGGCTGGATGTCGATGCTGGACTTGATATGAAACTGGGGCCATAAGATTGGCGGTGGGGAGAGAAGAATCAAGGCTGACCACAAGACCTTGTATCCCAGCAACCCACACGATGGAGTTGCATTGGAGGAGTGCAGGTGGGGGTGGCTGTTGGAGCTGGGCATCGACACAGAAGGCTCAGGCCATCAGGCATCCCAAGCAGAGCTGCTTAAGCACTGGGTCAATGTAAGATGCTTCATAGCTCTGCTGAAATTCCTAGGTAGGAGTGAAGTTGCTATAAGCTCAAGCCTCAAGTTTCTTCTTCTGCAAAAACAGGGTCAGACCCCATCACCCCCTCTCAGTGTCACCGTAACCCTGTGCAACTGTACGTGTGTTTTAGTGAGTGCTTGGAGCTGGTTAGGAGGAATTACCGTCTCAAAAGCATGACGCTGCCTCCTTTGACCTCCTTTGAGTTCTCCGGCTTTGAGACCCACTTGCCATACTGGTAACCATCGAAACTGCTGGAGCAATAAGACTTAAAGGTCTCCCACATCAAATCAGGTTAGCATCAGAGAGACAGTGGGAGGTGCAGAGTATTCACTCCATAATAGTATCAGTGGGGTCTTCTACCCCTCTGGTTCTTGCACTGCCTGTTAACAGTGACCGGCGGCTTCATTAAAGAATAACAAGTGGCACTTAGCAGCAAAAGGGTGGATTTGAGCTTTGTTTACAATTATGCCCTACGGCAATACCATAGATGGCGCAGGAGCTGACGTCATTCTCCGTGGCTGAGGGACCCAGTCTGAGGCTCACTGATAAGGTGACAGTGCGTCACTTGTGACTTCTGCATCACGTTCCTCTTCCAACGCGGACCTGCAGGCTGCTCCATCCCGCACAGCTGCTCAGTCTATGGAGCACCAAACGTTAAGGACCATGAACTCTGGAATTCTTGAGGGAGCCAGAGCCAGCAGCTTGGGGTTAGGTAAGGCCTGGGATTGCAGGAAGTTGAACATTAGTTTTGAACTAGATGGAGTTGGCATTCAAAACTCAGTGTCCCTTCTCGCCCGGTCAGGGACCCAGTACAAGTTATTGTATCCCTATCCACTTTGGCATCCTCTTATGCACACGCCAGGGTGACACTGGGTTCTTTTGTACAGCTCGAGACCTGGAAGTGACCCACGTAAAGAAAGTGACAGAACCTGATAAATAGTGGATATCACCAGTGCCATCAGTCTTAACGTTATTAGCATGGGGAAGAGATTCTTCCAGGGAGAAATCAGTCTGAGATCTGCTGTAGCCCGTTTCCTCCACTCACCTGCCTATTACTCTCTACCAGCAACAGGTAACCAGTCGAGAAGGACTGGTCAGAACATGCTATGTGGAAACCTTCACTAGTGACAGAGCCAGTGTCTCCTCAGACCTTACTGTAGCTTCACGAGAAGGGGCTCAAACCAGAAGTCAGGATGTCTTTGTCAATTGACACAGAGAGTATATATATACCCATTTCCCCTGCCAGCCAGAGCCCAAGCCACGCCTTGCTGAACCTGGGCCAAATGATTGTCTCCTGACCGCTCCTCTTTCTGATCATAGCCCTGTTTTGTACCTCCGTTTCTTTTCTATACAGTAGAGATGAGCAAGACCACTACCCTGCGGTGTCAGTAAAAGACACAGGCAGAACTTACTTAGCAGGCAGTTAAAAGTGACCCTGTCATCCTGGCTTGCCCAGCCCTCGGCTGGAAACTGGATGTGTTCTCTGTACTTCCATAGCAGTGCCTGCCGCAGCCTCACCACCTGGGAGCAGTTGGCACGGTCACCCTGGGAGGCTGGCACCACCAGTGTCCTCTTCCTCCTTGCCCTGGGCCACCGCTGTTCTGTTACTACCCTGCCTTGACTGTGAGCCTTGTTGAGCTGCCCCTGTGAGCTCCAGCCCTAGGTAAGCAGAGCAAGCATGTGGGAAGCTGGGAATGAATGCATCGTTGAATATGAACTTGGCCGTCTCCATCTCCGCGCTGGCTCCCACGATCTCCTTGGGAGAGCCATCCCCGTTTGGAGGGCAGCTGGTGAGCGGGTAGGCTGACGGAAGACAATCCTTGAGATGGCTTTGATGAGGGCAGGTTTTAGCTTGTGCTTGCTACAAGGCCTTTTTGATTTTTAATTGCCCTCCAAGGGCTAGAAGGAAAGGCTTTTAGTAGCAACCATCTGATTCTACTCCAGGAGGAAGCTAGTTACCTGTCAAGCTGGGATACAGGCTAGATGAGGTCCTTTTATCCTTGGGGCCCTTGACGCTGACTTCAGTGTCCCCTCCTTGGCCAGTGACCAGAGTCTAGACACCAGTAGCCATACTTCTCAGACTAGGATTTTCCAGGTTCTCCCTTATCGCCAATTAATTGTCCCTGAGAGCAGCCCTTGTTCACTGTTAGGACTAAACACCCCCCAGCTTCTACTCCTCAGAGCATTGCCCTAAGTGGCTTCTAGCCCAGGCCTTTCCATGTCTCTTTGCATGAGCTAGCCCGAGAGTGTCCCTGCCTGGGCTTGTCTGTCTTTCTGCCTTCATATGAGGTCCTATAGAAAATATGGAGCTTTTGAAGGGTCTCGCCCTGGCCTGGGAAGACAAAGAAGAGTTTAGTCACAGGGAAGGGATGGTATGGAGCCGAGCGAGGCCTGGCCAGCTAGGATGGGTTCTATCCCTTGGCAGGTTGGACTCTACATGGTTTCTATTTGAATGAAGCAGAGATCCTCCTAGGGCCACTGCAGGGGTGGGAGGGAGAAGCACGTGCCCGCTGCTCATCACGAGGATGCCATCAGACCTGCACTGCACCCCGGGAGGGAGTCTTCCCACTGGCATGTTCAGGAAGGGATTTCCGGGCTGCTCTGAGGGGAAAATGTGAAGCTCCCGAGCAGCTGTGTCCTCTGTATTGTTTGGACCCCTGCCTGGAGTGCCATGGAGACAGTGAATACAAACGCATAATGTCTGAGCCTGGCCTGGGGGGTTGGGGGGTGGGCCTCCAGTGAACTCACACAGGCCTGCCTGCCCACCTGCTCCCTGCGCCGCCCCCACCCCCAGCTCCATTAGAGCGCATACCATCAACCCCTGTGTTACTGTGTCTGCTGGCTCTGTCGCCAGTTGGGAGAGACCCTGTGTGGGTAGGCTGCTTGGTGGTGGTGGATGAACAGTGCCAGGAGGGCCTCCCCATCAGTTTCCTGAGAGCAGCTAGGACCTAGAATGCAAGGCTTTCTAGGAGGTCGGAAGGGTATGGAGGCTGGACAGTCCTAAGGACAGAGAACCACTCTTCCACGCTGAGGGAGGGGCCAGGATGTGACCCTAGTGTAAATCTGGGGTCTGCTTGGTTGAAAGCCAGGGGACTGCTCCAGCCTGCTCCGAGTCAAGGTCTGGAAATCCCTAATAGATTTTATCCAGGGTCAGTTCAGAGATCACCGGGGCTCTGATTCTCTGTTCCTGTGTCCTCTGTCTATTCTAGCTTGCGCTGAATTCATATGTTGACGCCCTAATATCCAGTATCTCAAAAAAGTGACCTTACTTAAAAATGAAGTCATTGTAGTTATATGGTGAGTTAAGATGAGGTCACTTGGGTGGGCCTTAATCTCTCTGACTGATGTCATTAGGAGATGGGAAACTTGGACAAACATGTAGACTACATGTGAGCATGAAGGCGGAGGCCAGACAGAGACTGACACTTCCCGTCACATGTCACACATTCGGGGACAGCATAATAAGTGTGTTACAATATATAAATCTAGCCACAGTGGGTGTGAGCTCACTGGATCCAGTCATGTGGAGTCAGGCCGAACTGCCCTACATAAGCTCTTTGGGGGCAGATAATTACATTAAATGTATATTCATTTTAACTTTGCAACTTTTTTTCTGTAGCTTTGAACCCACCAGTGCCCCCCCCCCCCAGGTTTCATTGTCCTGGGAAAGTGTCACTTAGGGCTTGTGTCTACACGGAGTGGCTCGTAGCTAAGGTGGGCAGCACTTTCCCCTGACTCCTGGTCAGCTGAATGCACCCCACTGATCTTTGTGTGACTACTTCTCCCATGCCTTTTGTCTTCTGTGAGTGGCTTCCCAATTGGTCGCCCTGAAATATCATTTCTCTTTGTTCCCGCCTCCCTTGATGTCTGTGGTGGTGACAGGAGCCAGGCTACCTGCAGGGCTCTTTCCATGCCAGCTCTCAGCTCCTGTGTGAGCCAGTGTCCTTCTCTTCTCACAGAGGCTAGCATTGCAGTCAGCCTTGGCCTCCGTTGACCCCGGGACCCGTTATGCAAAGGCTTCCGTTCTCACTGGTGTTCTATTCTTTAACGAGCCCGGGGTAGAAGGAACTGAACTGTAGACTAGACTACACTACCACCTTAGACTCACGTTGATGGCCCTGAAACCTCACAAATGATCTTCCTGTAGATGACCTTTCTGAACAAAGGCTCAGGCTCCCCAGGTTCTTATCCTCTCTCCTCTCTGACTTTGGGCATAGAGAACAGATTGACTTCCTCCTGTTACACGAGGGACAGCGGATTCTGTTGTTTGTCCATAGGAGACAGATTAACTTCCCCCTGACACAGGACAGACAGTAGGGTCTGGGATATTCAGGTTTCCTGCACCTGAGGGGAAGGACCAGACAAGCAGTTGACACATGGCTAATACCATAGAGCAGGTCAGTAAGCTTCCAACCAGGTGGCAAAATGATCATGTTCTGTGTATTGTATGGATGCATCACATGTCAATTAAAAAGCCTATGCCCTATGGCTTAGTCAGGAAATAGAAGGTGGGACATCCAGGAGGAGAAAGAATTCTGGGATAGAGCCAGTCACGGGAAGATCCATCCACCCAGAAGGTGTAAGGAGACAAGATAAATGCATGGTGTACCTCAGACACATGGCAAAATGTAGATTAAAATAAATGAGTTTCTTAAGTTATGATTCTAGTCAGAGAAGAGCCTAGCTATATGGCCAAGGTATTTATAAATGTATAAGTCTGAGTCTTACTTTTGAGAGCATGGGGGGTGGGAGAAAGAACTAGACCCCTAACTTCTGTCATATTCAATAATTAAAATAACTGTGGAAAAAAAACAAACAAAAACCAAAACAACCCATGGAACCTAAGTGTTTAATGCACAATTCAAGAAATAAATTATTCATGAGCTTTAAATTGTATGCCATTCTGAGTAGCAAGATGAAATCTCTCACAGTCCACTCTAACCGGCCCAGGACCTGAGGAAACCTTTGTCTGCTATCTCCATGCCATGTACCTCCCTGCCTGCTGGCCTCTCGGGAACTGTCAAATCAATTGTTACGTGCCATAGTGCATGTTCAAGGAATGCTTGCTTTCCAGAAGAGTGGCTCCAAAGTGGCAGGAAAATGATGCTAGCAACTTGGACTTCCTAAAGAGAATGTGTTAAGTAGTTCTTTTGAGCGAACGGGCTCAGCTTACTAAGGGAAGGAAAAACAAATGATGTAGTGAGGTTGTTAAGGTGTATGAATGAATCTGTAGGATTGTGAGAGAGAAGAAAGCGATTTGCTGTGAGCCTCACTGCTTCACCTCAGACCCCCAAAGTTAGAACCACGGTGTATTGGACAGTTGAGGGGAAAAAGGTATTGAATCACCTAAGAACTCTAGCCTGGAGGAAGATTGTTCCCAGAGAGGTTCAACTGAGGAAGAGAAGCGCGTGACGTCATCCCACGGGCTGGGATCCTGTGCTGAATGACAAGGTTTAAAAAGCAAGTGAAACATTCCTCTCTCTCTCTCTTTCTCTCTCTCTCTCATATGTGTGTGTGTGTGTGTGTGTGTGTGTGTGTGTGTGTGTCTGTCTCTCTCTCTCTCTCTTTCCGTCTTTCCCTCTGTCTCCCTTCCCTCTGCCCCCACCTCTTTCTCTGCCTCTATGACTAAAAACACAACATGACCACTGCCTCTCATCCCTTCCACCACAGCCAGAGCCCCACGCCTTCTCACCATGATGGACTGTACCCTCAGACTGCAAGACAGAAACAGAACTTTCTTCCTCGACAGAAACAAGAAAAGTGATTAATATGGTTTCTATCCTATTGTGGCTTCAGGCATGCACTTGGGGGGGGGTGGTCTTAGTGATCACACAGACGCTAATAGTGACTATCTGTGAATGTTCCCTCCCAAGCGCATCACATACATGACCCTTAGGAAATCCTCATAATACATAAAACAAAAACAGACGCAGGGCAGATACCAGAGATGTCAGGTCATGGGAGCTGGCCTCGGGTCCGTTCTTCCTCACTAGACTTGTTTTCTTACCGGCCGTCTTAGTTACTATTGCTATGAAGAGTCACTATGACCAAGGCAGTATTTAAAAAGATGCATTTAATTGGAGACGTGCTTATAGTTTCAGAGGGCTGATCTGTCATGGTGGGAAGCACAACAGCTGGCACGCACGGCACTGGAGAGGTAGCTGAGAGCTTAGATCTGACTCATCAACAGCAGACTGGGTCTGGACTGGGCTTTTGAAACCTCAGAGCCCACCCCCGGTGACACACCTCCTCTAACAAGGCCAACATCCTAACCCTTCCTACACAGTCTGCCAACTGGGAACCAAACATTCACATATATGAGCCCATGGGGGCCATTTTCATGCAAACTACCACGTCGGCCAATAGATATTTACTAATTTGTGTTGAAAGGCCAAGTTTCATTGGTGGGTCTGTCAAGTCCTGTCCAGTGCTCAGAAGTAAATGGCTTTAATTACTGTAATGCCATGATTATAAGTTTCAAGAGCTGGCAGGACCACGCCCACCTCATTTCTCAGAGCATTGTTTTCCATTCCTTCTTCTGTGTTTACTTTTCCAGATAAACTTTAATCGGTTATGGTTAAGGTCTCCAAAAGTCCTGTTGGTATTCTGAGCTCACACTGTGTTTAGACATTATCCTGGGGGGTAGTTGACGTATCCAGTCATTGAGCATGCCCATCCAAACATAAAATACACCACCTCCTTCAAGCTCTCAGTTTCTGCCTTCAGTGTGTTTACACTGTTACTCTTATGAGTCTTAGGCAATTCTTGTCCTGTTTATCCCTAGGTGGTTCATCTTTGTGTTTTTATTGCGAAAGGATTCCTACTTTCTGTTATATTTCCTAAAGTGTTGTTTATCTCAGAGGGAAGCAGATCCTACCAGTCTGTAATGAGCCGCCTGAGTTCTCACTCTCTTAGTCAAGCTGTCTTGGGGTTCTCTAGGGTGATCCAGGTATACTGTTGTATTGCCTATAGAAAATGACAGTTTGTCTCCCTCCTCTTACCTAACTGCTTAGATAGACCAGAACTAGATAATGGTAGTGTTTGTAGAAATCGTATTGGGTTTTGATGACTAAATAATAGGTCACTATTTGGTTATACTGTAACTTCAGTGTCCTGTGCTTTGTACACCGGGGTCATTGTAACTCCCCTTTTATAAATAACATTGTACAGAATGCTTTCTTACACCTGTTCCATCCAATGAATTTGTTCCCGCATGGTAAATTCCCTAGAAGTAAAAGATACTAAGCCAAAGACAGCGAGCTGTCTTGAGATTGTCAGTACTGAATGCTACCTGATATTACAGAAAGGAGTTTTCTGCACTCTAATTTAAAGCATGCACTTCAGAGCATCTGATGACAGTCAGTCTCTTATAGAATCTCAGGACTGGGGAACATTTCCTTAGAGGAGAATTTATAACCCATGAGGTTCACTTGTTTGTATTGTAGGAACAGGGTTTTATTATGAACTTAGATTTAGTTAAAAAAAAAGAAGGCCTGGCATCAGAACCAGCTCAAGTCTATCTCCCTGGTTTGACTTGAGCTGAGGTCTAAAACACATTGCCCCCGTCAGCCTCCTTCCAAGGGTCTCCTTCTGTCAGGGACAGGTGTGAACTGCACAGCAGTCAGACGTGTGCCCAGCAATGTCTTAGATAGTCCAGGCTCAAGAAGCCACCATCTGTGGCAGCGGCTGTGCTGACCACATGTAGTGGCTCCTGTGGCCACCTCTGAGCTGTAGTCATGTCTCCCTCTTCCCTTCATGATTTGCCAAAGGTACCTATCTCATGAACCTAGCTACATGCTTCTAGATTGACTTCTCCCTTATAACCCTCATCTGCTCTCGCTTCACACAAGCAGAGGGGCTGTGAGTTTAATTGAAGTCCTTCCTGAATTCACATGTTGAACCCCTAACATCCAGTATCTCAAAAAAAACAAAAACAAAAACAAAAAAAAACCTTACTTAGATTGTAGTTGTAGTGAATCAAGATGAGATCACTTGAGAGCACCTTAATTTCTGTGACTGGTGTTCTTAGGAGACAGGGAAACACACAGGCAATCATATGAACATGAAGGCAGAGGCCAGAGGCCAGCAGGTTGCATACACCAGCTACACTAAACATATACAGTTAGTGAGCCACTAGAAGCTAGGGACAGCCTCAGAAGATGGTGACCCTGGTCGGGCCTTGACCTTAGCCATTGGGCCTCCAGAGCTATGACAACACATCTCTGTTTTTTTTAATGTTTAATGTTTCTGTGCACCAGCCTGTGACATTATTTTGACATCATCGGGGAACCAGCCTGTGGGGTGCATAGGTAACCTCTCTAAGCAAAGGGGTCAGGTGAATGAGCAAGATGGCTGGAATAGGTGAGACTCGGCGTGGGGTAGAGGTGGAGCGGAAGGAGAGGCTGTGGACTGAGTCCCACAAGTTCTGGGACCTGAAAGGCTTGGGTGTGGCTAGTGCCTAGGAGATGAGGGGAAAGGACCCTGGGTACTCATGGCACTTGGAGAGCAACCACGTAGTAGCCTGCTCCTGAACGCTGTGGTGTAAACCCAACAGGAAGTCCCAATGGAGTGGTTGGGGCCCCACACAGGAGCTGCTGCTCTGTTGAGATGCTACGCAGCTAAGCAAGGGGTGAGGAGTACCTTCCTCTAAGGCCAGTAGCTGTAAGGGCTTGCCGTAAGTCAGGGGCACTGACTCAGAGAAACACTACCCAAAAGTATATGAAAGGGCAGGTGACCTGATAGGCTAGTTCTCGTCCCTTGGAGATGGCCACATCCCTTACCGGCTGTTCCCCATGTTCTATAATTCCCAGGGCCAAGTAGCCCAAGGGACCTCCTTTCCTTGTTTCTCCTCAGCACTCTAGGCCCTTAGTCTGGGAGATTGGGGAAAATCTGACCAAAAAAACAAAATTCAGGGAACACGCATAGCAGAACCAGAGCTTGGCCTCCTAGTTTCTATGACAACACATGCACTTTCGGATTTGGGGCTACCAGCCTGACCTCATTCATTCCGTAGCTGTGACAGACGCTTGAGAGTCCAACTGTCTATCTGGGCCACGTTAGTTCTAGAACCCCAGACAAATTCCTCAGCCGTCCCAGACCCCTGTCTCAGTTCTAATGTGGAAATAACAACTCATACTTGCTATAGTTCTCCTTTGGTGCAAATAACAGGCATAGACCACCAGCACAGGGCCAGCACCCTCAAGAGGCGATCCCTGCTTGGGGCTCTTGGAGTAACTTGATTGCTATTTCCCCCAAGTGATGGACATATCAGCTCTTCCCACTCTATGAATATCTTTACCTTTCTAAAAAAGCTAAATGGCTAGCCTCTTGCTAAACACAAACTATGCCAATAATGCATTGTGTGTCACAAATCAGTCCTCATGGTCCTAGACTATCCATTCCCACTGTCTGTTGTGGCTCACCCCTGAGCCCTGGGATCCACTGATACTCCTCTAGACATGTCAACGGAGCAGCGGGGCAGCGGGGCACTGGAGCACCTGGGGCTCTCTCACGTTGCTTATCTGGCTTTCTAACTCCTGCTTCCACATGATTCATCAAACGGCAAGAGTTGGATAGGGAATGTGTAATAGTTTAAATGAGATGTCATTGCCCACCCCCCGAACACCTCAAGTCTCATGCATTTGAATACTTGGTCTTCAGTTAGTGGCTCTGTTTAGAGAGGTTTAGGAGGAAGTAAGTCACTGGAGGCAGGCTTTGCCCAGTGTCTCTGCTTCCTGCTTGCAAGTTTAAGCTGTGAGCTCCGGTGGGTAAGGGCACTGGCTGCTCTTCCAGAGGTCCTGAGTTCAAGTCCCAGCACCCACATGGTAGCTCATGACCACCTATCTATAAAGGGATCTGATGCCCTCTTCTGGCATGCAGGTATACATGCAGCAGAGCTCTATATACATAAAATAAATAAATAAAAATTTTAAAATATTTGTGAGCTCTTAAGCTTACTCTTCTAATTGCCATGCCTGCTTCCTGCCATGCTTCCTCACCAGTGATGGTACTTGGCTCCTGTCTTATCCCTCTGGGTCAGTAAGCTCCAGATAAACCCTCCCTGGCAAAGTACACATCACTTAGTGTATGCTCCGTGCCAGGTCCTGTTGGCACCTGTGATGATGCATGGGATAGAGAGTGATGCCAGCCCAAGGAAGAAACTTACCAGAGAGGACAAATAGCCCAAGAAATTGCAGAAAATATCACACAGTTACCTCTATGGTGCATTGCATATAGAGAAATCGTGGTCCAGGAGAGGAGTGTAACAGGAGCATGGTCTGTCCCGAGGGTCATAGAAGGCTGAGGGACCTTGTGAGACAGAGGAAGATTTAGCTAGTCGTAAGAGTCTGTTGAGGGCCGGTGGTGGCACACGCCTGACTACCTGCCTCCAGGAAGAGAGCCAGGACCTTTTAGAATAGTCATGGAAGGTCCCTCTGGAGAAGCAGCATCCAGCCCCTCTTGTGGTGGCACACGCCTTTAATCCCAGCACTTGGGAGGCAGAGGCAGGCAGATTTCTGAGTTCGAGGCCAGCTTGGTCTACAGAGTGAGTTCCAGGACAGCCAGGGCTACACAGAGAAACCCTATCTCGAAAAACCAGAAAAAAATAAAAAAGAGTCTGTTGAATGGGCGGGGGAGAGACAACTTCTTCACAGTAGAAAGATAAACTTGGGCAAAGGCCCTGAGGTAAGATGGCAGAGCAGAGGCTGTGGCGTTGGTGGGTGGCATGCAGGGAGTCTGGGGGGAAGCAAGGCCAAGGAGACAAGTATTGCTCCAAACGCCAAAGGCAGTGTGCAGGAAGTAAAACCTTCAACTTGGAAGAGTTTTCAACAAGGATACTTTAGGGGAGGAGTGGGATTGTATTAATTATTACTCCTCAGGACCAGGCACAGCACCTCAGAATGCCTTGTGGTCAGAGTGGCTGCACAAGAAGAGCGACACCAAGGAGAGCTTTGATTCCCACAACTCATCCTCGTCCCTGTCCACAGGACTCTCATCTGGACTCCAGGCTTCTCCAAACTCTCCTGCCCAAAGCCCCTGTATTCTGTCAGTCTGTGCTCAATGCCCCTGGCCCCAGCCTTGGTCTAGCTCCTCAACTGTGACAGGGAAGGAGGATGCCATCTCAGCCTATAGCAGACAGATGTGGTCATGTACAAAAC
The DNA here is from genome assembly GCF_008632895.1 of Mastomys coucha. Taxonomy (NCBI): domain Eukaryota; kingdom Metazoa; phylum Chordata; class Mammalia; order Rodentia; family Muridae; genus Mastomys; species Mastomys coucha. Next base: position 90,526,043 of record NW_022196906.1, on the reverse strand, counting down.
AAAACAAAACAAAAAGCGAAACCAGAAATATCCCCCAAGCAGTCATGCCTGTCCTATGCGTTACTTAAACCGCTTTGCTATCTCTGTCTTCACAAGATCAGGGATCACAAACCACTCTTTTCTACAAGGCTTTAGAGTCCCCACAGGTGTCAAAGAGCCTCTTCTGAAGACAGCAGTTGGCAGATGGTGCCAGGGCATGTGTGCATTGAGCCCATCTGGTCTTAATCCACCCTGCCCTTCCAGATGCCACAGTGGAGGGCTGGAGAGAAGCCACGCCCCCGGAGCAAGTCACTCAGGACAGATTCCTGAGCTACTCAGGTCAGGCACGAGTGGCCACAGTGGGGCCCTAACTAAGGAAGCGTGGACAGAGCAACAGATTTACTTACTCAGTGCCCGCTAGAGTGGCTGGGAAAGTTCCCCGGGGCCTTGGAAGGAGCTCGCTTCTACACTGTGGTCTATTTAGCCTCCCTAGAAGCTCTCTGAAGTTCACAGACAAGCTGCTTAGGTAGACACTTATGGTTACCTGCCTCCCACACAGCATCAAGAACATGAGAAAGTGAAGCCAGAGGGGGGCCCAGTCCACTGCTGCCCCATAGCCTGACTACCCGCCTCCAGGAAGAGAGCCAGGACCTTTTAGAATAGTCATGGAAGGCCCTCTGGAGAAGCAGCACCCAGCCCCAACCCCAGAAACCACACAGAACAAGACGAGGTACCAAAAGTGACCTTCATCCCATCTCACGTGCTGAGCCGTCCAAAATGGATTTGGTTATTTAGAGGGGTAGTTTTAAGACGAGGGCACAGGCATTTTAGAAAATCCCCACCCAAAGAGATCAAGCTAAAAATACACTGGTCACTTTAGATAAGAGCCGATCAGGAAAATCCACGGATGTTGAAAGGGCCCTTTCTCCAGCAGCTTTAAGTAAGTGAGGTGTCAGTGAAATAAATAATACTGGCATTAAGTAATAAGCTTTACCCAGGAGGGAATGATTAGCTGCTGAATGAGGGGTACAGGCAGTGAGGGGTGTCAGCTTATGGATAGGACCAGTCTCTGTGGGTGCAGCGTGACAGGGGGCAGCCCTTGTGCAGGCAAAAATGGCCCTGGGGTAAAGATGTTCCAGGCACACCAGACAGGAGCAGTGGTTGGAAGGCCAGACAGCCCTCGCTTCTTGGGGGAGGGGAAGGAATACAAGAGTCTGGCAGGAGGGAACTTGTGGGTGGATTCCATGAGGGGAGACTGCTGGAGCCAGCCAGTGCCCCGGACACTGACACTCTGTGGACAGCTCCCCGGTGGTTTCCTCTGACTGGCCACAGAAACTCCTTTGGGGCCTCCCAGGCACAGCCCAAGCATCCCTTGGCATGGCCCTGGTGGCTATTGCTTTTGGCAGCCGAGGATCCGCAGGTCCGTTAGAGGTGATGGCGTGGCAAGGTTGAAATGCTGCCAGGTCCCGTGGACTGCACGCAGGTGGCCGGTGTCAGGCAGGCCATGCTGTCTGTGGACCTCACTGCCCAGACTTGGGCAGGCTTGTGAGGCATCTTTGGAGCTTACACAGGCTGCATGGCTGGCCCAGCACAAGTGAGCCTTTGTAGCCCTGGTTTTCGAAACCAGCCACATATTTCCCCGTCACTTTATGAGGTGCTAGCTCTGCCCATGCAAGCTGAGGAAAATAAAGCATCACATGATTTGTACTGCTACAGTTGAGGAGGTCTGAAGTGAACCAGTGCTCCCTTGCAGAAGTTCTGTGCTCCCTGACAAGGCCTTGCGGCTCTAGGGGGAGGGGCAGACTCAGGATTTCACCCCTGGCGGGATACTACTGTCCAAGGCAGCTGATGGAGAACAGAGACAAGGCAGAGGCAGTGAGACTGGATGGTGTGGTGTCAGGTGCAGAACTTCAGGATCTTGTTGTCAAGGCTGTCTTTCCCTTTTTTCTTTTAAGAGATCCACAGGGTACCTGGTGGGGATTGCTCCTGCAACAAAGTAACAAGCTTTCTAGAAGGGCTTTGGCATTAAAATAGCTGGCCAGGAGGACTTTGCCTTACAATTGGAAAGGATTAGTTTCCTGAGTTGAGTCTGTGGGCAGCCACCCAGCACTGTGATTTCTGCCCTCCCAGCGACTCCCCTCATCTCCCATTCCTTTTGTCTTTACCTGTCCTTTGTCGGATACTTCCTATGTTACATGAGTATTTCACTAGGCACCCATTTGCATTCATTTATCTGAGGTTGACTGAACATGTCCCCGTGTGCTTCACGAGAGCCCTATGCAGAGAGCGTGGGGCCCACTGTAGCAGAGGCATGCTTGGAGCTCAGAGATGAGTGACTTGCCTACTAGACATTAGACATACAGCTCGTATCTGGCAAAGCGTCATCGCTCATTGACAGGGTTAGAAAGAGGGCCATAGGGCGGGGGCCCGAAGATGAAGCATGGTGGTAGAGCACTTAACCTCGTGTTTGCATCACCCTGGGGCCTGGAGTTCAGTCCCCAGCATGGAAATGGGAGAGGAGAGTTAGTGAATTTGAGATGAGGCGGATCATGTATAAAATCCCAATTATAACTCGGTGGTTTGCTACTAAAGTGATACTCAAATGGATCATAGTTATGGATTCTAACTACTCTTTGAGCTAAAATCAAAATGCATTCCCATGAGAGCAAATCCAAAATGTCCACTTAGAGTAACACACCACTCAAGGTAACTCCTCGTTGCCACCTGGTGGCATTACTTTTGCATAACAGGGGTGTAAATAAGAGCAAAGACAGCTAGACATCAGCCTGGGGCCAATGGAAGAGACCCCAGTTTGAAAGCTGGAGCCCAGAGTTCCGGTCAGTGTTGTGCCCTGGCCATTGTAGCAGAGGCAGGCTCCCCTTCTGCTTCCTGGGTGGCACATCGTTAGTTATCCAGCTCTTTGTAGACTGATCTCTCTGGAGTCTTCCTTCAAACCTGTAGCTCCCTTGACTTTTCATTTCCTTCCTATGTCGCAGTGAATAGGAAGAAAATGTTCAGATGGGCTTTGAGGCTCGAGTGATGAAGGCCATCGAGGGTTTTCACAAGTCCCGAACCCTCTACACAGACACAAAGGCCTGCCTCTAGAGGGCAGAGCAGAGATGCTACCAGAAAGCCATCAGTAACCGACATAAAGGTTAGCAGAATAGACATTTATAAATGCATTTTATATAAACCACAGTGAAAATCTAGGCTGGCCTTGGCAGTGCCGTTTCGTTCATCCAGAAAGTGGCTTCAGAGGTGAAGGAGGTTGTCTGTGTTCCGTAGCCTGCCTCCTCTTCTCCTGGCTGTGGGTTTGAACAGTCTAGTTGAAGACACATCCCACTGGTATCCTCACTTAGAGACCTAGGAGGGAGGGATTTCCTCAGGCCTGTGAGCCCCCTCCCCCCCCCGGAAGTGCCTAACATCTGAACCCCATCCTAGAGCCTCATGGTCTTCTTTCCATTCCCTCTTTTGGTCTCCTGATGGGAAATGAAGATTCGTGTTTGTTCATAGTGGCCTCTCTCACTGTTCTACCCCACTAAGATTAGTGTTGAAGAGTCCAGATAGAGTAGGGTCTGTTGTTCAAGCCTGTAATCCTGGCTACTCAGGAGACTGAGGCAAGACAATCACATGTATCAGGCCCGCCAGAGACATGGAGAGAGTGCTAGCCTGGCCTGCATAACTTAGTGAGACCACATGTCAAAATGAAAGCTAAGAAAGAAGTTTGGGAATGTAGCTCAGTGGTAGAGCACTTGCCTAGCATAAGAGGAGCGCTGAGTCCAACTTCCACTACTAGAAAAAGAAAAATCCCTACACAGTGTCTAGGTAATTAGGTTCTTAGAGACTCAGGGTCCAGAGCCTTGTCCTAAAGATGGGGACTACAAATGATGTGGGTCTAAGCTGAGTCACATAACAGATTAAATTATAGAAATCAGGGATCTAGGCTAGATAGATCTTTCCCATGGATGCCTGGTTACCACAGGCAGTTAGCAGAGAGGCAACTGAAGTGAATACCCACCACCTTTCCATGGGCATTCTACAGAATGAATTAGCACCAGGCGGCAGGCAGACTAGTGAAAAACCCACAGGCGTGCATCTACCGGGTTTAATTCCTGCTAAGGGGGAATCGCTTCTTCCCTGGGCTTTGCTCCAGATGTTAATAATCAACTAGCCTGGCATGCTCGACGAGGCCAGAGGTGGGATGAGCGCAGGAGCCCTGGGGTGGATGATCAATAAGAAAAGCAACCGAACAATGAATGTGCTGTCCATACAGAGGATTGTAGAGAATAGCATTCTGTTCAAAGGCTACCAGTACTCATACAGAAGCCCTGCCTCAAAGAGTCCCCAGCTTACTGGGGCAGCCACCAAGTTAGGATTGGTCACATGAGCATTAATAAAGGGTAGGCAGCGCAGTGGAGAGAGAATGACCCTTTGGGTCCCCCCTCCCCCGAGAGAGAATTGTGGAGGGACACGCGGCAGGAATACTAGAGGGGACATTGAAGAGATTGCCTGGTGGAGAAAGCCATGAAAGGCATGTCAGAGGAGGGGTCAGAGTGTATGGAGGCACAAAGGCTTACAAAGGCTTTAAAGAGACACTGCAGAGTGCCAGAGATCTGAGCAAGGGCTCTTAGTGGGAGGGAGAGCTCAGCAAGACCTCTGGAGTTCAGGGAAGCGGAACTCCTAATGTAACTGGCTCTTGACTCATCAAAACCTGGGAATCTGGACTTGGAGATGTGTGGTTTTTTTTTAATTTCTTTTTCCTTATTTAAATACATCCATAAGGTTTAATTTAAACATGACAGTTGTAAGTCTGCCGGCTCCTGTGTTCAGCCACCTCCCTAGAGGCCACCGAAGCAATTGGATTTTTGTATTTTCCTCTCAGGTATTTCCCATAGACACAGGCAGCAGGGGTACACTGCACACCCTGAGGGGCACATCTCAGAGATGACTCAGCCGATAGAGAATCTCTGCTTTCGATTGCCATCTGCAACAGTTCCCATTTAGAATCCTGGCCTATGCACCAGGAACTCGGGAGCATACTGAGTTCGCCCTCTGTTTTGTACTGGAAAAGTCAGCTCTTACATAGTAGTAGGTGCAGAGCCAAGGTCACCTGGCTATTCGAGGACCGAGCTAGGACTCAAACTCATACCTCTGCCTCTTACATCCGCTCTAGGTCTGGCAGGTCTGTTTCCTGTCTCCTTGATCACAGTGCGTCAAACCATGAGTGAGGAAAGGTGATGGGTAAGGCTGCCATTTTTTTAGTAAGCATTGGAGGCAATAGGCCGATGTCACAACAACCTTCAGTGTAGAATTGTGATTTCAGGCAGCCTTGGTGGTTGTTTTGTTTTGTTAACAACCCTCTCCCCCCCTCCCCCTTCCTCCCCTTCCTCCTCTTCCTCCTCTTCTTCCTCTTCTTTCCACCTCCCCAGCAGCCCTGCACCAAGCCTCAGCTCATCTTGGTCCCCTTGTCTGGTCACTATGACAACAAGGGCCTTTCGTCAGAAAGAGGCCTTCCAGGTATATTATTTTGGGCTTCAATTAAGCAGGCTAAAGGCTAGGAGCAATGCAGGGAATCGTGTTTTACTTATGGCCTTCGAGACAAGCCGGGTGCTATTTCTAGCTCCTTAATCGGTGTTGCTAAATGGGGTCTTAAAGCTAGCTCCCATGGTATCACGAGCTTTCATCACAGAGACTCCCTCCCCAACCTCACTCCCTCATCTCCCTCTTTAATGGGAAACACCTCCTTTTTTATTTTTTTTTGCTAGCAGCTGCCAATAGGCCCCCAGCCTTTCTAGCCTGACATTCACTGGCTCTCTGCAGCCCAGCCTTTGGGAGTTATTTGTTCTGCTCTGTCACACATCTATCAGGAATTGAGTTCTCAGGCTGTCTACAATCAAATTTCCAGACTCCACCAACCTCTCCAGATGCACCATCAAAGCCAGAGTAGAATGAGAGATACAGGATTGACTATATTGAAGAAGCATTAGCATTTTTATGAGTGTTTAAAATCCTTCTCACTAGTGCTTCATAAGTCTAGACAGATCACTCATTAAATCAAGGCAAGTTAAATATTTTCCTGTGCCTAGAGAAACTGAGGCTGGGACCAGGAAGTCAAGAAGTTATGTGCTGTTTTGGAACTATATATGTGCTATTCAATTCAGTCTTTACACGACTCCTCTTTAAAGGGAAGATTACGAAATACCGAGTCAGAATTTCTGACCATCGAGTCCTCTGCACGATGAATACTCATGGTTCTCCTTGGGCCATGATGAATCAGGAAGGAGCAAAGACTTGTAGAAACTGCAGCCAAAGCACAAAGGCGTGAAAATGTTTCAGTTTGCCTGGTACAAAACCAAGTCAGCAGTTCTCCCCGTTTGCTGCATGTCCCGTCCTCGGGTAGAGGGGTTCTTTGGGGCCTCATTAGTCCTTGAGCACATTTTTTTGGAATGATCCGTGCTCCTACAGTAAACGGGGAGTCTGTAAAAGTCCTTGAAAGAGACAGTGCTTTGTAAGGATAAATATTGATATGTCCTCGCCCTGATTAAATCTGAAGAGTGAGCTCTTCCCATCTGCAAGTCTTCAATGCCACCTTCATTCACGTCCCACATCACAGAGCTAGCAAGACAGATTCCAAAGTCCTGTTCCTTGGAAGACTCTGGGGTCTTTCCTTACGGTGGGAACCTAGGACTCTCCTGTCCGAAGCCACGTCCCCCTTAGATGCTACGCTGCTCTGGACTCTCTTAAAATGCCGTCCGCAAAAGGCTTTTGCCCCCTTGGTGGAAGAGGTTCGTCAACCTTTCCACTGGTGGAGAACCACACAGTTCAGGACATCACAGGGCGTGGCCACCAGGATAAGACTTTCTCCTGTATGATGGTCATCCCCAGGGACCCCTCCCCAGTCCAGAGGCTCCTTGGGTATGTAGGCAGGACAGAACCTTCCTTACCTGTAATTGAGGGTGCTGGGGCGTGTGAAGAGTGAATGAGTTGATTTCTAGCGGCTTAATGTAGCTCCTACCACAGTAGACATGCCACAGGAACTGGCCGTTACTGTAGCCCTCACTGTCTGAGTCTGTCAGCTGGTGTCCCTGTCTGTCTCTAGGACTGTGCGACTAAATTCACAGATGTGTCCTCTGCCCACTCTCCTAAGCATCCTGTCAGTGACCTTGCATGGGTTTGGGGGTGTCAGATTCTGTTCCCCTCAGTCCTCTGGTGTGGTCAAGCAGGACTGTGGTCCTGGATCTGGCATGGCAGTAAGGACCCAGCAAGAAGTGGAGTTTGAACCAAGTCGGGCCAGGGGGTATGCTGGCAGGGTTCATCCAGGGCAGCTGATGCAGGTCCTGGGCAATATCTAACCAAGATCAACAGGATTCCCAGTCTAGGTCACTCTGGGAAACTGGTTTTGCCACCACCTAATTAGAACATATTTTTTAAAAGTTAATTTTCTCTGTCATATTTTTTCCTGCCAATATATTTTGGCTCATAAACCCTTAATGTCTGCCATACCCTCCTTCTCTGTAGTGAAATAAGAAATAAGATGTTTGGATCTGTGGGAAAACAGATACTGTAGGTATTTTATATCCAATATATTAGTTTTCTTGTCACTGAGTGGTGTCTTGTAGAGTTCAGGTCCTGGAGCCCTTAGTAAGGGCTCTGTCGGCCCTTACTAAGTATAAGTAAGAGCCTTTACTAAGTATAGGTAAGCCAGGAAGTCACATGGTCTCTCTGCTGGCATTTCCTTGAGAACCTGGTGACAGGGGGCCCACAGTCCTGCTTGGAACCAGACGCTGGTCCCCTGGTTTGCTGAATGTTGCTGCCACTCTCCACACCGGCTCTTTAGGATGTCCTTAGGAGACTTCGGGTCCTGCTAGGTTGAAATTTGAAGCTCCTGGCCTGTAATATGCCTGTAATATATGTGCCACTTGAGCTTGTTTTCTTTCACGCACTGGGCATTAACGCTTTTGAAATTAGGCTAACATAAGGCATCGCTTGCCCATGAAGCCAGAAGTGGAAAGAGAGTCAGTGCTTCTGATGTTGCCAATCCTTAGTCTGCATCATGGTGCAGGTGTGCTGCACATCCTAATGAACAGAGCTCACCGCTCACTCCCGAACAGACACTGCTTTCCTCTTCTGGAGCTGTCTATCCCAGAAAGACTGGTTCCTCCTGAGCATAATTGAATCTTTTGGCTGAAGTGGGGAGGGGCGAGAGAACCATCGGACCATATCCAAGAATCCAATTTACTCATCACTTTTGCAGAACTTAAGAAAAGCAAGCTTCCTAGTTTCCTCTGGGTCCGTTCTGAGTTCACACTTGGAAAGGTCAAATAAACACAATAAATCCATTAGAAGGCCTCCATATTAAGCCCCCGGGGCTTATGCTGATTAGCAAGAGGCTAACAAGGTAGCTTTCCTAAGAGGAAGGAAGCTTGTCTGACCTTGGCCATTTGAAAACAGTGCCAGCTAGCCTAGCAGTTGTGAGCAGCACAACCCAGACTGCTTCCAGGACTAAAGATGTGCACCTTGTCGCCAGGCCTCCAGGGAAAAATGCCTCCAATGGGGTCCAGATCCCACGTGGATCCATTTGTTAACTGTCTGATCGTGGGCAAAAGCCTTTACTCTGGGTCAGAATGTCAGCCCTCCTGCCAGCCTGTGGCTGCGCTTGCCTGGGTTAGGTCCACCTTCAGTGCTTTCAAGGGTCTTTAATGCACAACACACCAGATGACATCACCACAGGAAGCAGCGTTGAAGGGACAAGGCAAAGGGGTCTCTTAAGACCAGCTAGCCACTCTCCTCAGGGCTGGAAGGCAGATTGCTTTTACACATGAGCAAAGCACACACACATACACACACACACACACACACACACACACACACACACACACACACTCCCAAATCAGATACTGAGCACTACTCAACTGTGGCCTCGAGCTAGTTACACGATCTCTCTCTGCCTCAGTTTTTCCACATCTGTAAATGGGCCCACATAAACCACTGCTTTACTGGGTTGTTGTGAAAATTAAATATAATGAGGGATATAAACCACAAAAAACGTTCCATGACATGGGAAGTGCTGTGTGAGCCTTCCTACCACTCTCTGTATTATAACTGAAATTGAGTTCATGAGCCCAGCAGACGGACTTGAGGATGTCAACAGTCATGGGATTCTCCAGGCTTCATTTGATGGAAGAACTGGCATGTGGCTCCTAAAACCACAGGAGGCTGGTGGATAGGGTTGGAGGCTCCAGTCTCAGAGCGGCTGAGCCTTGGTTCTCCCACACACTAGCCATTCTGGCCTGCTTGGATGTGTTTAGATCAATGTTTCTCAGCCCATGACTCTCAACCCCTTTGGGGGTAGATTGGCATTTTCACAAGGGGTGACATATTAGATATTTACATTATAGTTCTTAACAGTAGCAAAATTAGGAAGTAGCAACAAAAATAATTTTATGGTTGGGGTCACCACAATTGTATTAGAGGGTCACAGCATTTGGAAGGGTGAGGACCGCTGGCTTAGAAAACCAATCTGTGGTTTTCAACACAGACTCTACCCCACCAGGCATACCCTAACTTCTACGCCAACTGCCTCCTTTTCTGTTTTGGTCCCAAGGACACTGGCTGCTCTAAAATATTAATAGCTATCATCGAGTGCCACAAAGACCAGGACCTTCAGGAAGTACCTGGACTCTGCCCCTTACCTGATCCTCCCACTGCCCCTCGTGAAGCAGGGGATGACCCCACTTTACCAAAAAAAAAAAAAAAGCAACCAGTTTTATCAAGCCTGAACTCAACTTAGGTTTCAGTTGCAGGTCAGGGCTATTTCTCCATTGTAGTAATGCCTCTCTTAGGTGGTGCTGAGTTCTGTTCTGGCAGGAGTGACTTCATTATTACTCATTAGCTAGAATTAGCTGCAATTCATCTTCTGGCCAAGCTCTTGTTTGAGTTAGAGCAGGACTCTAATTCTCTCGTACAGTTTTGCTCTCTCCTCATTGCTATTTTTAACTGGACTTCTGGTAGCGACAGAGTGCATCTCATACGTACTGAGTCCCAGGGTCATTTCTGTCACTCAGCCGTGACCTTACTTAGAACACGCTGTCACGCTGTCACCGCCGCCAGTCCACTGCCCTGCTCTCTTTTGTTGTAACTTCCTTATTTATTTGCTTATCAACTCATTTGAGATTTAATGTGCATGCCCGAATCCACCACCCATACGGAAGATCAGAACGTTGACAACTGAGTGCCTCTGTGCCTATTTCTGTCCCTTCCTTCCCACACTCCCCTGCTGCATGGTGGCGGCTGAGTTTTCTGTTTCTTCTTCCTTCGCTCCTTCCTTGCTGACTTTCAGCACCCGTGTGCATGCCTACAAGATTCTTTGTTCAGTTTGTCTGTTTGTCTCTTCCTGCATCAGGACCACCCTGGATTCATGGCTTATAGCATTGGCTAATCTCCCATTTAGTGGACAGGTCTGGCTGCCCGACAAGCCTCACTCTTCTAGCATGGGAACAGATGCACCCTGGGAATGAGGTTCTCATTCCTGAGCCCCAACCCCATCCATAGCAATGGCTGTCTCTGAGAGCACAGCCCTGACCCCTTTCCCATGGTGGGCATATTTATCTTAGTACCTGCTGGGCAGCAAGTAGCCCCAGGCATGTATCAGAAGAGGAAACCTGGAGGGCACTGTCCTTCTCCCTGTGACTAGGGATGTCCTTGCCCAAGGCCAGCACATCCAGCTACCCTGCAGTGCCCTGGGACAGGACCCAAGCTTTACTGTTTCATCTGAGTCAAGATCATCCCCCGTATGGGTTTGTAAAATTGGCACAGCACAGTACAGCTGTTTGCCAGAGGGAAGGCTCTGCCAGAAACCCCCATCCCCCAAACCTGTGTGTGTGTGTGTGTGTGTGTGTGTGTGTGTGTGTGTATACATTCATCTTCCATCTTGTTTGCATGCAAAAGAATCTCTAACTAGCCTGTGAGTTTCCAGCAATCTTTGTTTCCACTTGCTAGTAGGAATGTTGGGATTGCAGATGCAAGCTATCATCCCGCTTTACCTAGGTTCTGAGCATCTGGACTTAGACATTTGTACGGTGATCACTGAGCATCTCCCAGGAAAAGGCTACTTTCTATTATTAGTACTCATCACCTGCCTTGAAGTGCTTCAGTACCTTTTATAGATGTGAAGGTTCACTTAAGCTGCTTCTGCCTCCCAGAACCTGGACTTCTCCACCTTACCGACCTTGTAGTTTCCAGTAAGACTAGGCAGTGATACCTGGTCCTGCCTGTGGGAGCCACAGTTCACTGGGCAGGAGATAACAAAAAATGATTCAGTATGGACCCGAGCTCAGGGTTTGATGGGAGCAGGGGACGGGGAAAGACAGATTCCCCCAAACGCCTACTTAGGACAAGGTCTGCAAGTAGGGCAGAGTACTTCAAATGTGGTTTGTCTCAGAACTCTTGGGCTTGGTCATCATGATAATGCTGGCCTTGCTGTGGGGTGACATAGGGAGGGCAGAGAGGCAGCTGGAGCTGTTTGAAAGGGTAGCATGGGCACCTGAGGCCGCTTCAGGGTGGAGTCGGAAAGAGACCAAAGGGCTCAGAAACTAAAGAGAGAACGTGGGTTCATAGAAAGCAGATGGGAAGGGGCTCAGGAGTGGACTCCATTCAAAGACAATGAGCAGAGTATCTCTGAAAGTGTGGGCCAGGGGCCCTGGTATTTGGGTTCAAAGTATAGGGAGCCACTCAGTTCTAAGCAGGGGACAGGGTACGGGAATTTGACTCCCTCAAAGAATGTGGTGAAATCTGCAAGGCACCCTGGCCTGCAGAACAGTGTGTAAGAGCTGTCTGGGTGCAGCATATCTACATGAACCCCCAGATCCTGAATCTTAGGGCCTCATGTGAATCCCGTACAGATGACGTGGCAAAGCTAATGAGGGTCCCTGCCTAGAGGCAGGGTAGAGGTCCCGGGTAACAATGGCCCTAATGTTATCAGAGTGGGAGCAAAGCAATGAGGAATGTCAACATGAACAGAAGTTGGAGAGATTCATCAAAGGATGATGATGTTGAGTTGAGAATAGCGGGTCACTCCATGGGAAGGCCATGGAAAGCATGAGTGGTGGTACAGCTGTTTTCAGACAATCATCCTTGCCTAACTGAGGTAAAGCTGTGGTGGCTTTTGTATGAGGTGACACTTCTGGCGGGTTCCTTTTGTGCACAGTTCTTGTTAACCAGCCACACATGTACAAGACATCCTTCTTTACCACTGCCCGCGTTGTTATTTATTTTTGTTAGGACTTGGCAATGGTGACTTCACTTAGACAACCTTCCCAGGCATGTCATTCCTCTCAGGACAGAAACATCACAAAAAACACAAAAATACCGCCATTGATCGTTCTGATCAGAATTTAGGAATAGGAAAGTAGAAAGAAAAATACACACGTTTAGAATTTCTTTCACTTCAAAGACTGGTTTTCTGTCTCTTCACAGATATCTCTGACATGTTTTGTTAGAGAGATTTCAGATTTGCTGTCGAAAGCGTCTGGCTTTGACTGTAAACCAAGGACAGGCTAAACTGGGGTTTACCTCTAGTCCAAGTCTCTCTACCCTGGCCCAGCTCTCTGAAGCCAGACAAGCAATGGCTATTCATCCCCATCTCTCTCTACCCCAACCCAAACCTCAATCACGTCCTCTTAGAGATCGAAAAGGCCTATCAGAGCTGATCACAGCCAGCAGGGTATGGCTGCAGTCCCCAGAGCCCATTCCTGCTCACAGCTGGCAGAAGCTCAGTCAGTGTCTGACTCCAACAGGGCTGGGTGTTCCGCAAAGCTAGAAGTGGACAAGCACCCAAGAGCCTGGTCTAGAGGCAGACAAGACATGGGAACAGAGACCTGAGGTACGGGGTCAGGTCTGCAGATAGATCCCTTGCTCCTCTGAGGATGCCACTGTAGACCAGCGGATAGAATTGGCCTTGAGGTAAAGCCGAGTGTTTCCTCCAAGCAGCCTTGCCTTTGAAGTGTGCCGCTTAGAGCCCACTTCCCCCTGGGGCCTACCCTGTATATATCCTGGATATCTGCCGCTACTTGGTTAGAGGCTTGGCAAGCACAACCCTGGTCTCTGAGGCCCACCCCACATTTATCTTACGATACCTCCCACCTCACTTTGCCGTGTGCATTTGTGCCTATGAAACCTAATTTGATAGGGTACCTACCCTCAAGCTTTCCGGGGTCAGGAATCAAGTGTGAGTTTTCCATCCTGCCAGACTGCACCCATGCAAAGGCACATGGGTTGTCACAGCCGGCCATGTGTTGCTCTGACAGTGACACTGGAGCTGGAGAAGAAAATCAAGGTGGCTCTGCCACCTGGGGGGCAGAGGTGGGGCCCTTCGATTCTTACGGACATGGAAATGACCCTCCTTCCCACCAGCCATCCCTCCCCCATCCACTCTGAAGTGTTCACCCATGCCCCATTCTGCTGACCCTCCACACTGAGCAGGGCTTTCCCTCCAAAGGCTGCTTCCCTCGAGACAGTCAGCAGGCTCCGGTTTTTGATGGGGATGCCATCACCTCAAGTGTCTGGCTATCCTTTGTGGAGTCTCAGGATATGTGGTCTGTGGACCTTGTGGCTTCTCTGAACCTTGGCTCACCCCTAGTGGACAGTGCTGTCAGGTTCCCCGCTTCGCCTCTCCACCACCCTGTCAACATTTGCTTTATGTCTTCCTAGGGTCTAGCCTGCTGTCTTAGCCTGCCAGTGCCTTCCTTGGTTTCCATCTCTGATGTGACGTACTTCATACACACACAGGGGAAGTGTGCACAACTTTTCTGTCATGTCAACTGGGAAGGGCACCAGCGTAGAGCCCAGGCTGCCCCTAGAGCTTGCTACTGTCTACCCAACATCCTCACACTTGAATAATTCTAGTGGTTGGGGAGTGAAAGAGGGCTCAGCAAGGAAGAACACTCACTGCTGCTCTTCCAGAGGACTTGGTACCCATATGATGGCTCACAAGTTTTTGTAACTCTAGTTCCAGGGGCCCAGTGCCTTCTTTTGATCTCCAAGAGCACCAGGAGTGCACGCGTGGTATACAGATACACATGCAGGCAAGACACCTGTGTGTGTTGTGTATCTCCTCATTTCCTTTATGGAAAAAGCCAAACAGGCAGTGCTCAGGTCTTCTAAGGTCAGCTTTTAAGGATGTCACTCAAATGCTTTCCCATCTGCCTCCGATTGTCTAACACTCACCTCGTGACTTACACCATGCACGCAGACACGATGGTAGGCTGGTGGCTCATATCTTAGTGGGTCCCATGGCAGGTAGGGAGACATAAGAAGCCTGGAAAGGCAGCTGAAGCCATTGGTCTCTGTGCCAGACTCTCCACCAGCCTACGTCCCTGACAATGTGCTCTTTGAGCTAACCGTATGAGCTAACTTACCGGGTTTTTTTGCAGTGGCAACAGTCTCTGGAAATCCTGTGGTTCGTATGAGCTAACTTACCGGGTTTCTTTGCAGTGGCAACAGTCTCTGGAAATCCTGTGGTTCGCTACAGGTCACACAGGGGTTAGGGACAGATGGTTGAGGAAAATTTACCGTGGACTTTGAACAGGTCTGGGATGCTGGTAGCACAGAACCAGGCACTCTGCAGCAGCTTGCGGGGGAAGTCTTCGTCCAGAGCAGAAAGTGGCTGCCTGTACCGGTAGCAAACTGAAACAATGTGTAACTGTTTCCAAAGGTGCTTCTTATGCTGGACGGCTTTAAAGCATACTTCAGCAAGAGCCTTGTCAAGGCAGAGGGCAGGCTATGCCATGTCATCGACAACCTATCAGGATGTGATGCCATCATCCCGTCCCATTTTACAGATGACAGATGTGTGGCGGGGAGAAGAGGAGCCAGCTGCCTCTGGCCGGGAGGGCTGAGGGCGAGCTGGGCTTCTGAGCCAGCCTCTTTCTCCTCTTCACTTACTCTTGTCTGGCTTGTGTGTTCACACCTGCTGCCTGTCCTGGGAGAATAAGCCTGCCTCAGGGAGTGAACTCCTCTTTTTCAGATGTAACTTTTTTTGAAGAATACTAGGGGAAGAAAGTGTCTAGGCCACAAACTGCTGCCTACTGGCATCAAGGCAAGCTGACTAGAGAAGCCTAACACAAGTCTAAAAGTAACCCTCCCCCATTACCACCACCCCAGTCACCATACCCTGAACATGACCAACCATGCCCTGAGCATCACCAGCCACGCCCTGAGCATCACCAGCCACGCCCTCAATGTCATCTGCTACTTTTGCACTTGCAGGGTTTTGGGAAGTCACACAGGACACACTTTTTCTTTCACTTAAAATTATGCTTGAGAGGATTGTCCCTGCGTTCACATGTACCTGGGGCCCCTTCATGCCCAGAGCTGATTTTTTTTTCTTCTCTGTGAACAGATAGAGTTGATTTTGCACCCAGCTGGTGAAGAGCAACAGCATGGCTGCCTCCATTGCCACTGTTACACTATCGTGGGGGAGGTGGGCAGCTGTGATCTGGAAAGTGGCCACAGAGTGGGAGGAGGGGACAACAAGATCCTGAGGCTGTGGCGCAGTCTGCCAGGAGTCTAGAAGACAGGTGACTCCACCTTCACTCTCGCCTTGGGGTTCACTTTTTTATTATTGTTTTTGAGAGGGGCAGTATGACACTCTAAATGCAAGCTTTACAACTCTTGACAAGTCTCTTCCCCCACTACCCCCAGCCTCAGCTTCCGTTTCTCTCAGCTAGGAGTGAGTATCCACATTGACTTCAGATGGTCACTTTAAGACCTCAGTGAGACACATGCACCCTAACAACAGGCCGAGCAGAAGCTCTGTAAATGTGGATGAGATAGAAGATAAGGTCCCGCTTCTGGTTCCAGGGGTTTGAGTCCTGGTTTTTCCACTTACCAGCTGTCCATCCTTAGCTAGATGGCTTGTGTACTCTGTTTTGGTCTTTTCTTCCTTAACATAAAGATGACAATAATATTTATTGGCCCCAGGGGTTGTTATGAGTTTTGATACATGCATTTGCATGAATTGAGCACCCCCCCCCAAGAACTTAGTGTGTGTGTGTGTGTATGTGTGTGGCCACATAATAAACCTTCAGGAGAAAGCAGCTACAAGTATATTTTATTCCTCACAGTCCCTGCTTAGTGAGCAGCCAGGTGTTGGAGGCAGAGGGATTAGAGTAGGGTCTTGACTGATGAGGCAGGGTAGCATGTGGACTGGCACTGTGAGGGTCAAGGGGAATGAAAGATGGGGGTGGTGTGTAATGGAGCTAGGAATCGTATGTGGGGCAGGACAGGTTGGTATACATGGCTGGCATCCCCTGGCTAGCCTCCTTTTGTATGAGAATCAAAAGATAAGAGGAGAAAGTGAAGCTACCAGGGCTGGGGTCTGGCCTCAGCAAAGGACAGCAAGATGTGGCCTTGGACGTATCACCTGGCCCTCATGGATTCCCGCTTGGATTCCAGTGGTGGCCCATTAGAACAGCAACTCCAGCAGAAGCTCCCTTGAACCCCCAGCTGCCATTGGCCCATCCCTCCTGATACCATTCCCACACAGCTGACCATTTGTGTTTGCTCCTTAGGGTTTGACCACAATCCTTCCTACTCAGTTACCAAAAGAACACCTAGCTGCAGCACAAACGTCTAGGCTGTATGTCAGTCACAGGAGGCGAATGGGACCACTGTCTTCTTCATTCTCCACTGGCCTGTTCCAATCCTCAGCTTCCCTGCCTCCCTGATCCCTGTCTGTTTTCTCTGCTTCTTACACCACCCAGCCTTGGTGTACTTAGAACACTCCTGCCCATCCTTTAAAACCTTATTCAGAAGCCGGGCGGTGGTGGTACACGGCTTTAATCCCGGCACTTGGAAGACAGAGGCAGGGGGATTTCTGAGTTCGAGGCCAGCCTGGTTTACAGAGTGAGTTCCAGGACAGCCAGGGCTACACAGAGAAACTCTGTCTCGAAAAAAAACAAACAAACAAAAGCCCTATTCAGATTTCTATCCTCGAAGCTTTCTGGAAGCTGCCTAGTTTTTCCTATATTAACACTTTTAAAATAATTCACTTGCTGGGGCTAGAGAGATGGCTCAGGGGTTAAGAGGCTGCTCTTCCGAAGGACTAGGGTTCAACTCCCAGCACCAGCATGGTGGCTTCTAACCGTCTGTATGTGACTTCTGTTCCAAAGAATACAACACCCTCTTCTGGCCACTGTGGGCTCAAGGCTAACAAATGATACACAGAGCCGGGCAGTGGTGGTGCCCGCCTTTAATCCCAGCACTTGGGAGGCAGAGGCAGGTGGATTTCTGAGTTTGAGGCCAGCTTGGTCTACAGAGTGAATTCCAGGACAGCCAGGGCTACAAGGAGAAACCCTGTCTTGAAAAACCAAAAAAAAAAAAAAAAAAAAAAAAAAAAAAAAAAAAAAAAAAAAAAAAAAAAAAAAGATACACAGATATACATGCAAGCAGAGTACCCATGCACACAAAATTAAAAACAAAAACAAAACCATTCATTTACTTGAAAATCTTAGGTTATGAGGAAATCCCAGACCACAAGCTCACCTCCAGGGCTGGCTCTGGCCCTGGCTGAGTTGTCTCTGTATGCCTAGGATTACTGTCCTGTAAACTGTCCTGTATCCAGAGGTGCCAGTGCACCACAGCGTGCACATGGAGGTCAGAGGGCCACTTTGGGGAGTGGGTTCCCTCCTGCCGTGTTGAGTCAAGGGCTCTGCTGCTTCCATTGGAGTGCTGAGCTTACAGATGGCCACCACGGCATCTGGCTTTTTAAGTGGCTTCTGGGGATCACCATCAGGTTATCAGACTTGTGTGGGGAACACTTCTACCCTCTGAGTCACCTTCTGGGCCCCTGGTGGATTTTAACTTACCCCCCTCTGCCCCCCAGAACTTGAGTGCTGTAAGAAAATGTTTCCTTCCCCTGCCCACCATAAACACTAGAGAGAAAGCCTGTGGGTCTGAAAGAATCTCAATAGCCTGGTGGAATCTAACCTGCCTGCTTGCTTGTGTTGAGACTAGATCTGGATGTGTTGCCCAGGTTGGCCTTAAACTTCTGGCCTCAAGTGATCCTCCCGCCTCAGCCTCTTGAGTAGCTGGGACAAATCATCCGATCTCTTAAAGGCTTCCCCTTTCAAACGTTTTGAGCCATACATGCCACATCAGAACTTACCCTGGCGGTGGATAAGTCTGTTTCCCACTATTCATCTTTAAATGCCACTATTTGCCAGTTGTTCTAAATCTTCTAGCCTGAGCAGCTGCATCTGCCTTTCATAATCATCGCTGAGGGCCTCTTAACTGCAAGCAGGGATGGCTCTTCAGTAGCAGGGAGCACAGAGCCAGCTCAGAGGCAAGGGTAGGTGGCAGGCAAGCTAGGCGGAGTGAGGAGGTGTGGGCACTCATACTTGCTTCTCTGTCTTTGCAGCTGAGCCTCTGCCGCTCATGGACCTGTGCCGGCGATCCATCCGCTCAGCCCTGGGCAGACAGCGCCTGCGTGACATCGGCTCCCTGCCCCTGCCTCAGTCTCTTAAAAACTATCTGCAGTACCAGTGAGCAGGGCTGAAGATCTGCTGTCATCTGTGGTCACAGAGCTCCAGAGCGTCAGGACACATCACTGACTTGGAAAAGGAATGCCTGTTGCCATTGCTGCCACTAACAGGGACCAGGAGGCCACCTAGTGAACCAGAGTACAGAGACCATTTTCTTCCTCGAGAGAATGAATAAAACATTCGGCAGGAGACATTCGGCATCCAGTTCCCCACTGCAGACAGGCCCAGGAAAATTGGCCAGTGGAGAGAAAATAGGTTCTGAATAATGAATGACGGAAGCCAGTCCTTGACGGTCTCCTCCACGCCTGCCCCTGGCCAGGGCAGAGAGATTGTCCTTCCATTTTAAGCCTTGGTAGCACTTTGAGAGATGAGTCCAGGGCCCACAGCAGGGCAGAAACACCTGGCCTTACCTCTCTGAGCTGGCTTCCTCATCCCTTCCTGCCCTCTTCCACCACAGATAGAAAGTTCTTTGGCTACCCCACCCCCACCCCGCTCTATTCAGGGACATGAATCTGATGACTTGCCCTGGGGAACAGGGCTTATTCTTGGTATGGTCATTGTAAGTAGTGTTTGCATTTTGAAAGAGGAGCGTAGTGAAGGTGGCTTTCTCCCAAAGGTGCTAAGGAAGATGGGGCCCGCGTGACACCAAGTCTGAGACACCCTGAGTACCCAGGGCTCTGGCAGCCGTCATTCAGGGTGAAGCCTGGCTGTCACAAAGCTTTCTTTGAGCAAATTATTTTTTCACTGTAGGAGACTTCCAGTGTGTTTCTCGTTTCCAATATATGTGTGTGATGCGCTGTTTATTTATCAGCTGGGGCCCCGTGGTGTGGTCTTGGGACTGCAAAGGTGGATGTAGCAGTCTCTGCAGGACCCAAGACCTTTCCTCTCACAGAATGTTGTTGCTGCTGCTGCTGCTGCTACCGCCGCTGCCAGCACCACCATTTGGCATCTTTCGTGTGTTCCAAGATACCCTCCATCCAGACTCGCTTTTAACTGGAAATCGTCACAGAGTGGGACACAGAGCCAGACAACCCAGCCTACACTTTAATGTGAATGTGACCTACAAGCAAGGAACATTTCTAATAAAGTTTGTCATTCTGTCCTTGAGCTGTGTGTAAAGTGCTCTTTCCATCAACCTTGCTGGTCTGTCCCCAAACCCACAGACATCAAACCTGGGAGTGCCTCTCTCTCTCTATGTCCCCACCCACACCTCCACTCATCACCCCCACTGTCCATAGTCCACATTCAAACCCCGACCCCAGAGATGTTGTACAGACCCAATCTGGAAGACACCCTGTCCCCAGCTTCTGCAGGCTACCATAAGCCTCGATGCTGAAGCCTTAGATGTTCAAGGTGACCAGAGCCAGTCAGGGTAAACCCAAGACCTGGCTCTGGGGCTGGATGCAGTTGCCATCAGGGAGCAGTGCAGATTGCTGCAGGGCAAATGAGACAGCGTTGGGCTAAGCTCTACTGGGGCTGGTAGCAGGTTAGCAGTAGGGACAGGAAGGGGACTAGTTCAGGACCGGTACAGGATTCACTCATCAGCATCAGCCACTCATATACCACACCATATCGGACTCTAGGGCAGTGTCAGACTGATGTCTCTGTCCTGAGTGGGGACATTTACAAGTTTGTTACAAGACCTTGAGAAACTCAGCGGGAGGAGGAGGGGAGGGAAGAGACAATTTCTTGTGATTGGAAGAGTGAATATGAGACATATAGTGTCTGCCCACCCTGAGACTATTGTGGATCCAGACACTATTGTGGATGCCAACAAGTGCTGGATGACAGGAGCCTGAGATAGCTGTCTCCTGAGAGGCTTTGGCAGTACCCGACTAATACAGAAGTAGAGGCTCACAGCCATCCATTGGACTAAGCACAGGGTCCCCAATGAAGGAGCTAGAGAAAGGACCCAGGGAGCTGAAAGGGTTTACAGCCCCTTAGGACAAACAACAATATGAACTAACTAGTACCCTCAGAGCTCCCAGGGACTAAAACTCTAACCAAAGAGTACACATGGGGGGACTCATGGCTCCAGTAGCATATGTATAGTAGAGGATGGCCAAGCCGGTCAACAATGGGAGGAGAGGACCTTGGCCCAGTGAAGGTTCTATGCCCCAGTGTAGGGGAATGCCAGGGGGTGAGATGGTGAGCAGGGGGAGAGGGGAGGGAACAGGGGATTGTTTTAGTTTTGGGGTTTTTTTTTTAATTTTATTTCTCTTATTTTCTTTTTTTGGTGGGGAGGGGAACCTGGGAAAGGAGATATTGTAAATAAGAAAATGTCTAATAAAAACCAACAAACAAACAAACTTGAAGAAATGTTGGCTATAGCAGCAATGGATAGGAGCCACAACCCATGTCCAGTTATCTTTCCATAAACTGCAATCATTGTCTGTGAGCTGTCCTGTGTGAAGTATCCTGGGGTGCTGCTCCTGCCACATCTCCCTGCCCATGATGGCCTTAATGGGGAGGCTTGTGTTGCTCCACCTACCTCAGGCCCAGAGAAGAGCACCCTAGCCTGCTGTGCTGGGACTGGAAGCAGCTCCCTGGCTCTAACAGGCTCCAGGCCAGCATTGTGGCCCTGGCCTTTCCATCATGGCTGCTAAATAGAGCCCAGGCTAGATCAACAGTCTCTACCTCCAGTGTGTTTTCTTTTAGGGAAGAAAGGTACACATACTCCGAGGCGATCAATGTCCAGCCTAAGACAATCGCATCCTCCTTCAACTGCACAGTTTTATTATTCTTCCAGTCTTCGGTGAAGTGTTGCTCAGGCACTAAACTTACAAGGAATGTCCGAAATATAATCATCTACAAAATTCATGCTCCAGAATCATATAATTGGAGGTTTTTTATATAGTAAAATTACAATGTTTAGTTTTCAAATGTTTTCACTTTTGTGTTGGGCCACATTCATAGCTTGCTTTGGTCACATGCAGCCTGCACTCTGCAGGCTGGACACACCTGGGAGATTAAAACCCCATTGGCACAGCATTTGCTTTCTGTGAACTTTTACTCTAAGGACTCTAGCTCCACGTGAATCTTGCCACATTTGCCTCCAAGTGACCCTGGACAGACCTCTTTCCTCCTTGCTCTTTCATCTTTAGTACTTCACAAGCACAATCCATATACCGGGTCTAAAATACTCAGATCTGTCATATCCTTTCCTGCTTCCTAAAGATTATGCCTTAGCATAGAGCTCAGCAAAGTCATTACTACCACTCTGGTAGTCTACCTGAGAATGGCCCCCCAGAGGCTCATATATTTGAATATGTGGTTCCCAGTTGGTGGAACTGTTTGGGAAGGATTAGAAGGTGTGGCATTCTTAGAGAAGGAATGCCAGTGGGGGTGGCCTTTGAGCTTTCAAAAGCCATTCCCCATTACTTCTCTCTGCCCAGTGCTTGTGGATCAGATGTGAGTTCTCAGCTGCTGTTCCTGCATCTGTCTGTCTGCTGCCGTGCTCCCTCCCAGTAAGTGTTCTCTTCTATAAATTGGCTTTATCATAGTGTTTTGCCATGGCAATAGAAAAACAACTAAGAGAAGCCCCATACTACTAGTCCTGAGACCCCTGCTAAATCCATCTGTCTCTTAACTCCTGTGAGTACATACCTGTCAGCCCTAGTAAACTGGGCATCAAATCTATCACCTTTCACGCTCAGTCACCTCACAAATGCCTGTTATTCTTTTATTCCGTTCCAGTCCATGACATGCACAGTGACTGGCAATAACCAAGTCTTCTTAATGGCTTATATGAACCGCTCCATCAGGGACTGATTTCACTTGTATTGCTGCAGGCTGTGTTGCCTTGGGGAGTGGGGGATGGGAGGGGTAGCTTTATGAGTTTCTCTGCCTGCCTCCACAGCACTCAGACTGATATCATCTGCCCTCTCGTCCCACAGCTGCACAAGCCAGGCTGTGAGAAGCTTCTTTTATTCCTTGTTTAAAAGCTTTCCCTGATTCAAGTCATTCAGATGTGGAGTATCCCTTGATGACCACAGTTTCCGGTGCTTGGCCATTTATTAGGGCCCGCTCTGCATGCCAAGTCAAGGTTTTTCTCTTCTTCTGTATTAAAGGTTGAACCTGAGAGATATTTTGTATTACCTCTCTCTCTCTCTCTCTCTTTCTCTCTCTCTCTCTCTGCCCCACCCCATTATCTGAATCCTCTCACTGATTCCAAGATCTCTGGAAGAGTTCTTTAATATACATCTAACGTGTTCTCTCTTTCCTTTGCATCCTGCCAACTGTATAAAAGAACACCCTGGAATGTCCTCCATCCATCTCATCCTTGCCGGTCCCACCTTCCCTGCCAAATCAGAGGCTAAGGCAGAGGACAGCATCTGCACATCGTTTACGCCATGGTATACCTGAACTCTTTATGGGCAGACAGCTGAGCTTCAGTTGTGTATCTTTTTGCTCATACCAAAAGCTTCCCAGAAGTTAGTTGTCATAGCCTGTCTAGTGATCCTGTCCTGTGTGCACTTTTTTAAGGGATTGCAAAATAGTATCTAGACCATCAACCTTTGAGAGTGTCGCCTTATTCATGAGGTACACCTGAGTCATTAGGGAGGCCTGCTACCCATTCTACATATAGGAAGGTACCTACCCCAGACCCTGTCCACTCTCAGATGGCTTAGCCTCTCTAGCCTGCTTTACCATCCATCACAACAGCAAGAACCTCACTATCCCATACCACATGGAGATACCCCTGTTCAACTTTGCTTCACTGTTGCTGTGTTGAAACACTCTGGCCAAAAGCAACTCAGGAGAGGAAATGGCTACGTGCCTTACACTTCTCACAATCCATTTTTGAAGGAGGACAAGGCAGGAACTCAAGCAGGAACTGAAGCAGAACCCATGGTGGTATGATGCTTACTGATTGACTCACTGGCTTCCTCTCAGTTTATTTTCTTTTGCCATCCAGGCCCAATTTTTTTGGAATGGTACCGCCCACAGTGGGCTAGGACCTCCTACATCAATTAGCAATCAAGACAATGCCCCAGAGACTTACCACAGACCAGTCTGATGAGGCCACTCTCATTCCCCATTGAAGGGTCATACAGCTGCTCATCCTCAATTTATCTTTGGTTCTGCTGGTCTCCGTTCAGGTACCAATTATGTTGTGTGACTTTTCCTGGGGAGACATGAACAAGTATCTACTCATCCTAGAGGGGGGGTCTTGAAAATAGACCAAATTATTCTACCCCAATCTAGCTTAATGACCCAGTGAGGTTTTTGGAATTATTTAGAAGGTCAAGGCGAGGAGTTACTAAAAGAATATTGGGGGACTTAAAGGCAATTTTATCATTGACAATCCCTCCCCATATGAACAACAACTCAGGAAAGCTGCATCCACAGAACTCCCTGAGAGAGCTGTGCTTAGCTTCACCAATTGGAGTGTTCCCCCTGCTCCCCAGCAATTGTTTCCTGCTTTTATGACCTTGCAGAGGGGCCTTGGGACTCTCTTTGTACATTCCATTAGCTTCTTGAGGCTTTTAAGTTTTATTAACGTCCTGAATTTTATTGAGCCTCCCTCTTCTCTCCAGGAGGAAACATTTCAATCCAGAGAAGATAGATAAACGACTAGCCCAAATGCAATATAGTGAGGGACTTGTGCTGGTTAGCTTTTGTCAATTTCTGTGTAAACTAGAGGCATTTGGAAGGAAGACATCTTGGTTAAGAAGAAACCTCCAGTAGACTGGCTTCTAGGCAAGTCTTTGGGGCATTTTCTTGATTAATGCCAGGCTTTCTGTGTGGAGTCTCATTCCAGGACAGGTGGTTCTGGGTTGTATTAAGTCAGGCTGTGAAAGTCTTGGAAAGCAAATCATTAAGCATCGTTCCTCCATGTCTTCAACTTTGGCTCCTGCCTTGCATTCCTGCCCTCAATTCCCTCAGAGATGAGTTGCTACCTCCAAGTGTCAGATGAAATAAACCCTTTTCATTTCCAGTTGTTTTTGATCATAGTGTTTATAATAGCAATTGAAATCAGACTTGGAAAGACTTCAATAGCTCAACACCATCCAAGCAAAACAACAATGAACAAACATCTGTGTTGGGCTGGAGAGATGATGGCTCGCTCGGTGGTGAAGAACACTTGCTCCAAATCATGAAGACTGCAGTTATGAACCCAGCACCTATGTGACAAGTCGACTGTCCTCACAAATGTCTCTAACCCTAGCTCTGGGGGGGCAGGGAGGGGTTAGGAAGAAACCAGAGGATCACTGGAGCTTACCAAGAAAACATGAGCCCTAGTTTTCAGGAGAGACCCTGCCTCAAAGGAAAGAGGTAGAGCGCATGACAAGGGAGGGGCTGATGTTCTCTTCTGGCCCCCACATGTGTGCATGTGCACACCTACATGCTTATACACTCATACACACTTACAATGGACATGCTCACGTGTATATACACTCACGCAGACACACACAATGTACACACTCACATGCATAGGCACTCACACAGACACAAACATAAGTAAGTTAGATCTTAAAAAATGTTATGCTGCACTATATACCAAACAGACTTAACAAACTTATAGGCCATCCCATCCAACAAATACAGAATATAGGTTCTTTTCAGCAGCCCTTGGAATAATCTTCACAGTACGTCATGGTTTAGGCTGTGAAGAAGTCTGGGCAAATATAGAAAACTGAAAGAATTTCTTACATCCCATCTGATCATGATGAGGCGGAATGAGAATGAACAACAGGGGAAAACAGAAAAATATCTACACATGTGGGGATTGAAGAACAAATAATCGGAGCATTGTTAAAGAAATCCTATAATCAAATGAAAGTGCCATCAGAATCTAGGAGGTCCAGCAAAGCAAAACCAAGGGGATGGCCAGCAACCATGAGAGCCAGCATTGTGAACATCAAAGAGATTGTACATAAAGAACAATGGTGCATCTCAAACCAGGATCAAGATAAATCCCAAAGCCAGAAGGAAAGAAGTTACAAAGGATCAGAATGGGAAGCAATGGAATGGAGGCCTAAAGGTCACAGGACAAGATAAAGCAGAAAGATGGTGACTTGGAAAGATTACTAAGATTGGCAAACCCTTAACTAATCTAACACACACACACACACACACACACACAAAGAGAGAGAGAGAGAGCTTGAGAGAGAGGACCCAATTTAATAGAATCAGATGAAATGGGGTATTCTGAGAAACCCCTCTAAAATCCAGATTATCAGTAGAGATTATTTTATCCCAAAGGAAAAATGTAGAGAGTGATAGGACACCTCATGCCTCTTCCAGCCTCTCTCTGTCTGTCTCTGTCTCTGTCTCTCTCTCTCTCACACACACATATATACACCCCCAGACATGTGGACACACACAGACACATGGATGTACAGACACATGGACACACACAGAGACACACACAGACACATGGACTCATATACACAAAGACACATTCAAACACACAGACACATGGACATACACACAGGGACACACACACAGACACACATGTAAACACACTCATAAATACACAGAGACACATGGACATACAGACACACACAAGCACACACAGAGAGACACACAAACATAGACACATGAACACATGGACACACACACAGGGACATACACATGGGCACATGGACACACACAGACATATGGGCATACAGACACACATTCATACACGCACAGACACACACACTCACACTCACATACACAGAGGGACCAATCTTTTAAAAACAGAAACTGTAGTGTTAAACTGCACTATATACCAAATGGAATGTAAAATAATTCATTCTCTAAAACACACAGCTTACCAAAGTTGAACCAAAAGGGTATGAACAGCCTGAAGATATCATTAAATAATAATGATGTGATAACAAACCATCTCCCAGAAAAGAGAGGCCCAGAATTGGATGGAGTCACATCTGAGTTCTGCTAGATCTTTAAGGAAGAGCACACACCAATACTTCTCAAACAATTCCACTAAACAGAAAGGACATCATTCTATGAAGCCATACTGCCCTGCTATCAGGAGCTGGAGAGAGGACACACACAGAGACACACACACAAACACATAGACAAGTGGCCACACGGACACACGCACACAGGAGTTGGAGGGAAGAGCCAGCAGTCAGCAGTTCACATTCTTGCATAAGACCTGAGTTTGGTTTCCAGCAATCACGTCAGGCAGCTTACAACTGGAGCTCTGGAGGATCTGACAACCTGTTCTGGTTATTGCATTTTCTCTCTCTCTCTCTCTCTCTCTCTCTCTCTCTCTCTCTCTCTCTCTCTCTCTCTCTCTCTCTCTCTCTCTCACACACACACACACACACACACACACACACACACACACACACACAAAGGAAGAAGAACAATTTCCTTGATAAACGTAGAGTTGATAATTTTTAATAAACTTCCTGCAAGCTGATTCCAACAGCTCATTACGAAGGTCATAGACCATGTGCTCAACTTGGTTTCATTCCAGAGATCCAAGGATGATCAAGATTTACCATTCAGTAAAACCAACATGACACTCAAATAGAATCAAAGACAAAGATCATGTGACTGTAGAAGGCTCATACTTCAATACAGGAAAAGCCGAATGCAATGAACCCACAGCTAACATCAGACTAAATTGAGGAAAAACTGAAACTCTTTCTTTGAAAATCAGAAGTTGGGACAAAGATATCCATCCTCACGATTAACTTCCGCTATAGCTGACGTTTGGATTAGAGCAGTATGGCAAGAGAGATGCACGAAAGAGTTATAAAGGCCTGATGCTAGACTCCTCTAGACCTGTGAAAACAAACAAAATCAACTCTGAGAGGATCAAAGACCTCAAGGACAGACATGAAACTGAGCAGACAGGAAAACATAGAGGAAGCCCTTCAGGCCCCAGCAGAAACAACGACTTCCTGAACACAACCCCATAGCTCAAGAAACAATAGTGACGGTTGGCAAACAGAATGTCATTGGCCACATCCTTGTTTATTGCAGCACTGTTCACAAGGGTCACCTAATGAAATCAGCCGATGTATTCACTCGTGGGTAAGTGAGTGTGCGTGTGCGTGCGTGTGTGTGCGGTGTGCGTATGTGTGTGCGCGAGTGTGTGTGAAAATGTATATTATCCATTCATAAAGATGGAAAAATAATGTTAATGCAGGAAAGTGTTTTGCTGTGAAAATTGATTAGCAGTTCATTTGGAAATGCAAAAGACCTAAAACAGCTCTGGCCATCTTAGAAAATAAGAACAAAATAAAGGCTCACATTACCAGACACTGTGAGCTAATAAAGGCATGATAATTGAAATAGTTCAATATTGGCTTAAGCAAAAATTAACAGACCAGAGACTAGAACAGAGACCAAAAGCAGACCTAGGCTTGTACCACTGCAACTGGGTTGGGGAAAGATGTTCTCAGGAAATGTTGCTTAGATTTGTTGAATACAGGGAAGAAATGAACCTTCACTCTTACATCACAGACAAAAGTTAAACTGAAATGGTCTATAAACCTAAACACAAAAGGTAAACAGAAACAACAAGGGTCCCAAAATGTGCAGAGGGAAAGAAAAGAGCCTTTGGTTTGAGGTGAGCAAGACCTTCTAAACCAGAGGGCTACCATGGTAGTCATCTCTCAGGGTTCCTAGCTCTCCATCACCCTCCCCCTCCCCTTCCTCTACGATCATGATGAGAGTGTCTCTGCTGTCTTTACACTCCTCACTATGATGGGCTGAATCCTCCGAAGTCATAAGTCATAATAAGCCCTTGGTTAACCTTTTCACTGCTTATTTCGCCATGCGTGTGATATGGAGCCAGGGCACGTGTGCACACACGCTGTGCTGTATACATGGAAGTCGAAGGACAATTTTGTGGGGCCAGTTCACTCCTGTCTTTACATCCACAGGACAGTGACAGGGACTTTAGTTTTCAGTCCCTGGGGACTGTACATTAAACCACTGTGTGGAAGGAAAACTCTGAATGCTTACAAGGGCCTGTCGGGGTTGGGAGGATGTGGAACATTTGAAATTCCTGTTATTTTAACTCTGGGATTGTTACTCTTAATTGTCAACTTGACTAGATGTGGAATTGGGAGAAAGATAAGTCTCTGAGTAGATCTGTGGAGGCCTTTCCGGGAAGGATTAGCTGAGAGAGATGGGGCCTCCTCTCCCAGTGTCAGTGGGTGTCGGTGTCAGTGTCCAGCCATGGAGGAGATGTAAAGAGAGCTAAGGAGGAAGCAGTTTTGCCTGCCTGCCTGCCTGCCTGCCTTCACTCCTTCCTGGTATGCTCATCTGTCCCGTTGTTGCCGCGCCTGCTGCTGACATCCCTCCTTGACACCAGAACCCATCTCTTCAGCTTCCAACATGGACTGAAGGCCACTGGGACATTCCAGGCCACCACTGCCAGCCCGGGGCATGGGCATGGGGCATGGGGCATGGGGCATGGGGGAATGGGGCATGGGCATGGGGCATTGGGCGTGGGGGATAGGGCATGTAGCCTCATGAGTAGACTCCCAGCCTCTCCAGAGTGAAGACAGCCACTGTTGGACCTCTCAAGCCCTCCTTGTGTAAGCCAGTCTAGTAAATTCCCTTTCCTATGATGTATTCATTTGGCCAATTCTGTTCCTAGAGAATACTGATGAATACAAACTTCCAGATATTTTCCCAAGGGGGGGAAAAAAAAAAAAGCTCCTAGAAAGATGTTACAAATATAGAAGCTTTACTTTAAATTTGTCTCAAATGGAAATAACCCAAAAGCTAATCAGTTAATGAATACATAAAATCTATCCATACAACGAATGGATTTCTACTCAGCAATAAAAATGAACGAACTACTCATAACACACAGCAACATTAATGAACCTCAAAATTACTCTACAAAGAGAATTATACTTTAGAAAGTCATTCTGGAAGATGGGGAAGTGACTCAGTCAGTACAGCACTTCCTGTCCAAGTGTGGGGATCTGAGTTTGAGTTCCCCAGAAGCCACACAAAGCTGGGTATGACAGTACTGTGTCTATAATCCCCAACACTCTGCTTGAGATGGGACATGAATACAGGATCACGTCTGGAAGCTTTAGAGCCAGTTTAGCCTGACATACTCAGCTATGAATAACAAAGAGCCTGTCTCAAGGTAGAAGCTGAAGATCAACATCCACGATGTCCTCTGAACTCTGCATACGTGCTGTGGCATGTGCATAATCACATGCATGTGCAAAAATGCACACATACACACACCATATAAATTCACACACATATGCATGGACCGTGCATGTAAACACTCACAAAGGAAAGTCATTTTGTATTGTTCCAGCAACATAAGGTTAACAGAAAATATTAATCCACAATGAAAAAAGCAGTGTAGCCATCGCCTGGGACTGGCGGGCACATTTCCAGAAAGTGTACATGGGCTGGGGCTGGGGGTTTGTGTATGCTGAGTCTTGATTCAGGTGCTGGCTTAATCTGTGTGTGTCCTTCATATGGATCTACCTGACTGTGTGTAAACTAGACCCAAATAGAGACAATTAAGAAAACTCTAATCTTCCTGGGATCTCTATTTTCATCTGTGACATAGAAAAAGCACAAGACCCAAATCCACTAATTAAAAAGTAAGATCTAGGACTCTGGGAAAACCTGAAATACACTCTCCAGCACAAATCAGATAAGGAATGGAACCAAACAGTATATAAAGTTTTATATATAAATAATAAAAACCTTGCCAAGATTAAAAGGGCCTGCCAGAAGGGAACATATGGAACAAAGGGAATGGGAATAAAGCCATGTAACTGGGCTTTCAAAGGAAAGAGAGATGGGAGAGGAGGTTTTAGCAATTTAATGATTTTCTAGAACCAAATCCACACTTTAAAGAGACAGATTGAAAGTAAGAATAGAACACACACGACGTACACAGAAAAACCTGAGATTTGAGAGTGGTGAGAGAGCATTGTGGGTACTTGCTACAAGCCTGGAAACCTGAATTTGATCCCTGGAGTCCACATGGCAGAAGAAGAGAATTGACTCCTGCAAGTCGTCTTCTGACCCACTCACCTGCATGACACAGATGAATTTAAAATTTAATGTAATGTAAATTTTAAAAAATGAATATATTAGTGTTATGCAAAATAAATCTCTGATCAAAGTGTGTGACCAGAGATAAACATGAACATCTCACAGAGTAAAATAACCATTTCTAAGGAAGACATGTGTATATTCCTAATGACAAGAGGAGAGGAGGGCTCACCAGTGATCTGGAAAGAGGGTCAGGCAGATCCGCTATCACTCTTGAGAGATGTCAACTGTCTCCTCTGAGTTACACGAAGAAAAGCCAGTTGGTAGGAATGTGGACGGTGTCCTTTTTTATGCCAATATCATATTGTTTTATTACTATAGCTCTGTAGTACATTTTGAGGTTGGCCATACTGCCAACCATTCTTTTATTATTCAGGAGTGTTATCAGGGAATCTTGAAGAAGATGAGGCCAGAATAGTGTAAGAGCCAGAGGGGATGGAGAACAAGAAAACAAGGCCTGCTAAACACAGCAGGACCGTGCACATATGAACTCACAGAGACCATGGCAGCATGCACGGGGCCTGCACAGTCTGGGCCTGATGTGGTCCTAGTGCTGACAGTGGAAGTAGACACAAGCACATCCCTAACCTGAAAGCTATCTCCAACTGATAACCTCTTACAGATAAAAATTTAGTTTTTCTCCCAGGGAGGCTGGCCAGGTATACAACCACCCTTAAGAGCAGGTTCTGTGCCCAACAGTAGATGGTCAAGACAAAATAAACTCAGTGGTAGCTGGGGGCGGGGGGTTTGTTTTGTTTTTCCCCTTCCCTCCTAGGAAGGCTTGGGTGCTGGAGAGAAAGCTCAGCATTTAAGAACCATTGCTTGCTCTTACAAGTTCCCAGCATTCATACTGGACCACTCACAACTGCCTGTAATTCTTGCTCTGGGAGATCTGATGCCCTCTTCTGGTTTCTGCTTGCATCTGCACACACATGCACATACACAGCAGCTGATACTGAATAAATGCCAACTTAACTTCTGTTTCTTTTTCTCTTTTTTCTTTTTTCTTTTTTCTTTTTGTTTTGTTTTTGTTTTTGTTTTTCGAGACAGGGTTTCTCTGTATAGCCCTGGCTGTCCTGGAACTCACTCTGTAGACCAGGCTGGCCTCGAACTCAGAAATCTGCCTGCCTCTTCATGTCTGTTTCAAGTGTACAAAGAGGAAATTTGACTGCATGCTGGGCCACCAAAGGGCATAGATCTCAATGTTTTATAAGTAACCTGAGGAGCTATAGCTCCTGAGTAGGAACTCCTCCCTCCTTTTGTTTCAGAAATCTCCCTCCGTTTCTTCCCATTACCGCACACCCCAGCACAAGCTGGCAAGGGTGGCTCCTGGATATATAATCACGCCTTCATTTACTGTCAAGTGCAGCTTGTCCCCGTTCTTCGTATTTGTTGTCAGGGTGTCTTGGCTGGCTCCAGGGAAAGCAAGCCATCTGCAGGCAGAAGCTGGGTCTGTAGAAGGGACCACTGACAAAAGTCCATAGCAGCAGCATTCAAAACTTCTACTCCATTAAAGACTCTATTCCAAGGATCAAAGGACAAGCTACAGAGTGAGAACATTCGAAGATTACACAGAGGATTCGTGCTTGGAAAAGTATAAAAAGCTCTAAAAATTCAATAGTAACAAAAATCAATCAAGAAATGAACACACGGCAGGGGAATTTTACTGAAGTGGATAGAATACACAGAAAGAGATGCTCACACCACCAGCCAGGAGGGACAGGGAAATTAAATTCACAATGAGATGTCTCCACACAGATGTCAAGATGGCAAGAAAAAAAAAAAAAAGCCAGGCAGTGGTGGTGCATGCCTTTAATCCCAGCACTTGGGAGGCAGAGGTAGGTGGATTTCTGAGTTGGAAGTCAGCCTGGTCTACAGAGTGAGTTCCAGGACAGCCAGGTATATACAGAGAAACCCTGTCTCGGGGAAAAAAAAAAAAAAAAAGAACAGTATAAATGCTGTTAAGACTGCAGAGGAATGGGGACTGCCGAATGCTCAGGAAGAGCACACCCACAGCTTTTGTAGAGCATCTTGGGTCCAGTTCTCAGCACTCACCGTGGTGGCTCACAACTACCCATTCCTGCAGTTCCAGGGGACCTAACGCCTTCTTTTGGCCTTTGTAGCACTAAGCACACACGTAACACATACACATACATGCAGGCAAGAACTCAGGCACAGGGGGCTGGAGAGATGGTTCAGCGGTTAAGAGCACTGACTGCTCTTCCAGAGGTCCTGAGTTCAATTCCCAGCAACCACATGGTGGCTCACAACCATCTGAATTGGGATCTAATGCCCTCTTCTGGAGGAGAGGAGAGGAGAGGAGAGTGTACTCATATACATAAAATAAAAGAACTCAGACACATAAAATAAATCTTCTTTTAAAAAGGAACGCAAAGGAACTGGAACATAAACTGATAGAGTTCTTTGCAGTTTGGCAATTTCTCAAAAACCATGCCTCAAGCTCCCACCATGCATTGTGACTGCACTCAGGAAAATCCTGTACATTAACATTTAGACTAGCTTTCATTGGGAAGGTAAGCCAGGGTCCTATGGCGGTGAAAGTTTTAACAAACTGTGTCAAGTTCCTAGAATACTGCCTGGCAATAAAAGAAGGAATGAGCAACGCCACAGGCAGCCACCTGAATGACTCTCCAGAGAATTTCCTCTGTGGGAACGGCAGTCCTAAATGCCCAGCAATACATAGTTCCATTTATATAACATTGTTAAATGACAAAAATCATAAAAATAGAGAGTGGCTTGGCATGGTGGGAAGAGGCAGAAGCAAGAAGCTCCTACGTTCTAGACATGCCTAAGCCACATAGCAAAGCCCTGTCTCAAAAAAACCACAGCTAGGAGGTGGCTCAGCACTTTCTCAGGTGTTGGAGGCCCTGGCTCAATCTCCAGCACTGTGAGTAAGAAGTAAAAGAAGCACAGGAGAGAGGTGAGTTGAAGGTGAATGCGGAGATGAAGATGGGTAGTGGATGTGTGGATGCGGATGCAGAGGGGGCCATCTAGGATCGTGTGTGATGGACTGCTCTGCCTCTTGACTGTGATGGGTGAAAGAAGGCTACAGCATCACAAGCAGATTCCAGGAAGCATGGGCTCTCTCTATTGTTTCTTACAACGGCACAAGAATCTGCAGTTATCTCAAAACAAACAGTTTAACTGAAAACACACAAGTGATAACTTATGTGTCAGCCTGCTTGTAAGGCCCATGGTGACTCTTATCTGTGTGCCTGTGCCACCACCCAGATCTTGGAACTCATGCCTCCAGATGACCGGAAGTGCTTGTGCCCACATGTCCTGCCCAGCCCTGCATTGCTTCTCTGATCGCCACCCTGTGGGCTTCCCTGCCATCATTTGTATAGCTCTGTCAAAACCGAACACGGTGTTGAATCTGACACTCCCTGCCTGCCCAGCTCTCTCCTTAGAGCAAAGAGTTCTATCCCTGACTGAGTCCCCAGTTACTACAGGGAAGACCTTTATTGAAGCTGAGCTCAGCTAACACTAACATAGTCACCACTAATATCAATGTCACTTGGATGCCTAATTCATTCCTGTATCTTGTCCTTACTTCCTGAAGTGTCAAAATTCTTTATAGGAATATCCAAGTGACTGAGCTTTGTTCAGGGTTTCTGCCCCAGCAAGCCAGGGGTGGCAGGCAAGAGGTTCTAGTCCCTGCAGGGTTCTGGAGCTGAAGGAAGCTCCTCCCACTGAGCATTTTTGGTAGAGGATTCTCCATATAGGCAGGAAGAGATTCTGATGATGGGCACCCAAAATTACAAATGTCTAACCAATGCCTCAAACTAACTGTAGGATGAAAATGTAGAAGGTTCTCTAATTCACCTCTCCATAAAAAGATTTCATTTCCTTTCTCTCCCATTAGGAAATTCTTGGCATTTGTCAGCTGAAACAGATACAGGAGGCCCATGTCCACAAAGATGCTGAAGAGCGAAAGAATGAATGATAGAATTGCCCTACCTCTATCAATCAGAGCCAACAGACATTGGTGGTGTAGTGCTTCCATGGCTTCAGAACCCATGGGCCTTCTCAACCTTCTTTGGAGCTACTCTGGGATCACCTTCAGTTAATCACTAACTCAACCGTGTTGTCAGGATGAGAGATGCAGGGGAAGGTGCTGGTGCTGATGACGGTGATGCCAATGGTGCCGGTAGTACTGGTGGCAGTGATAGCTGCTACTCAGTGAGCACTTGCTATGCTCCCAATGTAATTCTAAATGTCTCTCATTTCTATTTGACTCACAAAAACTTCCATGACAGAGATATAGTCTCCACCCTCACTTTGATGAGGGGGAAGTAGAAGTCTTGAGAGGTTAGAGAGCTTGCCCGAGGTGAATGAGTGGGGAGCTGAGATTTATCTTCAGCCAACGTGCCACTTTGCCCCTTAAGAGCAACTGCAATATGAATCAAAGGCTGGAGCATGCAGGAACTAGGCCTGAGCCAAAGTTTCTGTAGGATATCCAAGTGCTTCTCGAGTTTGCGTTTTAGGGAGACTCTGCTCTCACGTGGATGGGCCTGGCTTCCTCATCATGGAAGGAGGTGAGGTCATGGCCTTTGCGTAGACAACTGCTCCGGTTGTTTCTTGATCCTGCACTCTCAGGCTTCTCAAATCTCTTTTACCATAGGTTAGAACCCAGTTCCCTTGAATTGCAGGTGAATAGACAGGAGCAAACTGATGGTAGCTCTCCTTAAAACTTAGCAATCGCATTTGTTTCTAATAATTCCTGCCCATCTGGAGCCCTGTGGATTACTGTAGCCTTTGAAAAAAATGGTAGGAGCCAGACAGCACTTCATGTTTTAATAATGAACCAAGAGCCACTGCAAGCCGAGCTTCTGACATAACTTCACTGCTAGCAGGCACCTGGATCAAGGTGTCCACAAACCCTCCTCAGCTGTGGAGACCAAGGAGAAATGGACAGGAGGGAGCCTCCAGGTGGTATGTCCCATTGACATCAGGAAGGAGGGCCTATTGCTTCTCCCCCCACCCCCTACAAATCTAATATTCTCCCGCTGCTCCAGTGAGAGCTGCTTCCATGAGCTGGTATCTAACAGGAGTTGGACACTAAATACAGATGCCTTATCTATTCATCATGACCTCTAAAGTCAGATGCTTTGAGTCTTATCACATAGTAAAATAGAGGCTTGGAAACTTGGTGAAGCTCAGAGCCATCTAGAAGTTGGAGCTGAGCATATAGGATTAACTCTGTGTAGGGCTGGAAGGTAGGGAATGGACGGGGGTGCTTGTCCTTCATTGTTTCCTCTACAAGAAATGAATTGCCCAGTATTGGTTGCTTTTTCTCACTGTGGTTAAAAAATACATGGCAGAAGCAACTTAGGAAAGATTTCTTTTGGCTCCCGGTTCAGAGGATCACAGTCCGTTAGGGCTGGGAAGGCAAGGTGGAAACGGCTCCACCCATGGTGGTGGGAGCTGGGGGCTTCTGTCCTTACATTATGGCTGACCAGGATGGAGCACAGACAAGTATCACCTTCAAGGTCCTCCCCCAGTGAACCACTTAGACCTTGCATTCCCAAGGTTCCATGGTCTTCCCAACAGCATGACCAGCTGGGGACTAAGTGTTCAAATACAGGAGCTCGTGAGGGACATTTCACATGAAAATCATAACACACACACTTGTCACCCATGGCGTATAGGTGAAATAAAGAAAACTAGACGACAGGACAATGGGCCCCAGCAAGCCCATGGCCCTTCATCTTAGCCTGTCTCTGAGGATTCTATATCCTCTGCATTCTCACCAAGAGTTTGTTTCCATAGAGATGCATCAGACCACCTCTGCCTTCCAAGAGTTAAGTTGGTAGCTCAGGAGTGGCTGAGACACACACATAGGTGTCCAAGAAGCTAACTAAATAGAGCCCCTGAGAGCCTGACAGACTCGTTTTTACCAGATAGTATCTTACCTGGAAAGTTACCTGGTAATACCTTCCCTGGTAAATGAATACCCTCGTTTATCCTAGTGGCCTGTGTATCTTAGCAAAAAGAGCTTCAGGCATGCTGCCATGGTGAGACACAGGGCAGAAGCCTGAATTATGTTTTTCCATAGCTCCTCCTGCCCATCTGGGGGTACTTAACTTTGGATCCAGTGGTCCTCCCTTTCATAGAGTCCCATTAGACTGGGGCGCTTCTATGAAGGCAAGGATGTTCCTCAGTCAAAGATGGACTCCTCAAACTGGTGGCCCCCCGGAGTAACAGCTGCCTTTGCTAATTATGAAGGCATCCTAAACGGACTGGTGCTGGTCCTTGTTCCCAGCCTAGGTTCTCTAAGTTACAGGTGTCCTGGAAGGGAGGAGATCTCTGGCTCTGAGTTTGAAAGTTGCTGTGTGTGTCTTGACCCTGTAACAAGATCCCAGTCTGTTTCCCCGTCTTCTCCATTTCACACACTCTGTGTCTTTAAGGGGTGGGGGTGGGGGGGACAAGATGCCTTTTACTTTCTTTCTGTTAATGTGACTTTTAAAGCCTCCCTCTGGCTAGATGATAGGAGTACATACCTTTAATCCCAGCACTTAGGAGGCAGAGGCATTTGGATCTCTGAGTTCAAGGCCAGCCTGGTCTAGAGAGCAAGTTCCAGGACAGCCAGAGTGACACAGAGAAATCCTGTCTTGGAAAACCAAAATAACCCAAAAACCCAATCAAACCAAACCAAACAAGACACCTTCTGACGTATCTGCTCCCTCTCCTCCTCTTCCTTCCTCCCCTTGCAGAGACAACTCTTATTTTTCCAATTCCTGGACTGGCCACTCAGGACTTCCCGAGGGCCGCTCACTTTCAGGATTGTACCCACACTTCAGGCTCCCCTTGTGCGTGGCTCAGAACTATCCCGTGATCTCCACCTACAGAAACGGGTTAGCATTTGCTCCACAAGGCTGAGGCACAAGAAGCTTGCCCCCACTTTCTCCCCAGGGCAAGTTCAGTCTGACTTGCCGAGGCAGTGCTCAGTTTAGCTCATCGATACAGATACTCTTGTTTCCCTGGAGTCTTCCTGGCACCCGGTGGGTCCTGTAGTCTTGAGCACTTGGGAGAGCATCGCAGGTCTTCAGCTTGTCACTGAGACTGTCATTGTCTGTATTACGGCATTTGAAATTCCTCTCTCCTGATCACATTTCTCTCTCCTCCCTGAGCCTTCTGAGTGACATCGCAGAGGACCCACATGCTTAGCTTAGCACCTCCACCGAGGAATGTGAAGCAGGATTCCCCAATGCTGAGGCATCCGTTCCCCAATGCTGAGACCTCCCAAACTATCAATATCTCAAGGCCAAGGAATCCAGACCCAGAAAAAAAAATGCCCTTTTCTCCTTCCCAGAGTCTCCTCACAAGGAGAAGAAAAATAAGCATCATGAGACATCTTTGCATCTGTACTTTTTCTAAGTCCAGCCTGATCCCAACCTTGGAAGGGTTGAAGCCGGGGGTGGGGTGGGGTGGGACTGCTGTCGATCCAAGTCCTAGGAAATGAAGTCAGCATTCGGGGCGTAGGAATGAGTCCCTGGGGAACCTAGTTGGGGTCACACGTCTTATTCACAGCCTTGGGTACTTGGTGGAGAAATAGGAATATCGCAACTTGTTCCAGATTAAGGTCACGCCGTCCAACTTCTGTGTGACCAATCACCAGCCAGCAAGGTCTACTGCCCTACTGCGGAAGCTCTGGGGACCAGAGAGGCTACTTGGCTATAGCTGGCCCACATCGGAGAGGACCGATGTATTTAAGGATTTCACCCAAGTCATTGGTGCGAAGGAAGGAGGCTGTGGAGCTCTTAGGAGGCAGGGCCTGGCTTGTGGAAGTAGGCATTAGGACTTGGAAGGTTAGACCCCTCTTGATTCTAGCTGGGGCTCTCTGACCCCTGGCCCGCCATGATGGGGGCGCCTCCTCAACACTCTTCGTGCTGCCTTCTGGGACTCCATCTTTCACACGGCCTCGGACACTCTTCGTCTTTAATGGTGGAAGCGTGCCCCCTCCATGGCGGGCTGTAGTTTCTGAATTCCTAAACTAAAAGAAGCCTTTTCTCCCTCACGTTTTTCCTGTTAGTATTTCTGTCGATGGGATGAGAACAGTAACTAATATAGTAATCCACATAGGATTTTAGAGAGCAGAGGCAATTGTGCCACTCCATCCCTGGGCTCGGCAGTCTCATTATTGGGCTGAGGGACCCACCAGTCTTCTCCGTATACTTTAACAAATAGAATGGGTCAAGTCACTGCTGAGGCCCAGAGAAAGGATGCTGGGTATCTTCCCCACCCACCTCGCTTCTTCAAGACATTGTCTGTTTGGAGCTATGCAGCCCTGGCTTTCCCTTCCAAAGGCCAAGAGCTTGCAAACACTGCAATGTGAACCCTGTATTAAACTTTTATATACTAATATATATTTTACTGAACTTTTTAATAAGCCTGGGAGAGATGGCTTTAAATAATTCAATATGGTGTTGGCCTCGAGCTGAACTATGCTACAAGTAAGCACGTATAAAATATGACACTAATATTGCATACCTTAATATCATAAATGTTTATCTTGATAATAAGCCATTTGAATTCAAGCAATGTGTGAGTTACGGTTGCCATGGCATGGCCTTGTTAAGGTTTTAAATGAGACATCAACAGCAGCCGCCACATAAAGGCTGGCGTTCATCTACGTGCTGTTTATAAGGGAACCAACTGGACGCTGAATAGCTTATTCATCAATAAAAGTTTGAAATGCCGCTTATGGGGCCATCGAATGGTAAGAGGAAGTTGCAGGAATGTGTGTTTTTCCTCAGAGCTGGCAGTTGGGACTTGACAGGAAGTCTGGCATGGGCTGGAGGTCACTCTCTCTACCCTACAAGGAGGTCTTTGTCAAAGGTGGCACTGACTCATAGTAGGTGTTCAGTAAATGCCTGTCATGGCTCCTTGAGTGGCCGATATAGGAAGGACAACTGAAGAAAACGCACACCCAAACCTGGCCGTCGATCAAAGTCATCAAGCTGCTGTGTTCAAAATACAGATTCCCATCCCTGCCCTACAGGGACTCTTCGGACTGGCAGCTCGGAATCTCGCTCTCCAATAACAGGAAACTTTACTTTCCTTACATCTCTATTAAAACTTCAGGCAGAGAGTCTTAAAGCTGAAAGGGACCCTGAAGATCACCTAATCCAACCCCTAAAACCACACAGTGAGATGTGGAACATCTAGCGGAACAAGCTAACACCCCAATCTAGCCTGCCGACTCCCAGGACAAAACCCAAACCCCTCCCACTAAGTGTGTGCTCTAAGCCGGAGGCCATGTTCCCAGAGGTTTTGCCTCTTTCTTTCTGTCTCCCAGTTCAGCTTTCTCCGGTCGGTTCATTATCAGGCAGCTTTTCCCTCCCAGAAGGCCTTGCAGTTCCCTGCATCTGAGCTGAATAGGTTTTTCTGTTTCGGGAGCAGTAGATATCCCAGCTGATGCTCATGGTCTCTGCCTGGACCATGAGCTCATTCCCAGAGGTGCCACTGTGCTTGGAGGAGAAGAACCTAAAGTGTCGGTGAGGATAGAGTGGAGAAAGCTGGTTCCCCTAGGGGAAACTGAGGCCAGGAACCAGAAAAGGTATGGAGGTAGGGCAGGGAAAAAGAATAGAGTAGAAATCTCCTCCCCTCACCTCCGCCAGCAGGATGCAGAAGCCAGGCAACCCCGGGGGTGGGGCGTCTCAGCAGAAAGTAATTTAACACATCAATGCTACGTTGAAATGAGTCCAGAAGTACAGTGCAGAGCCCTCATGAATGTTTAAGTTGAAGTAGGTAATTTCAAAGAACCCTCGAGCTTGAAGCAGGCATCTGGGGGCTCCTCGGGACTCCCAGGGGCCTCAGTAGAAGCTTGGTGGGCATAGTCATGGTGGATTTGGGAAGCTCAACTGTGGCCCTGAAGTTTTAATTATTCATTTTTGTTTCCGTAAGTCTAATCCCAATTAACAACCCCCAACACACACACACACACACACACACACACACGCACACACACACACCTCAATCTTCCTTTGACTAGAAGGATCTGACAGCCCTACTCCCTCTATATCCCTCAGAGACTTAACCATTCTGTGTCTCTCCTGAGGGTAGAGATAGAGAGATCAGTGTGGCTGGAGCCATTGTTGGGGAATACGCAGGTCTGAAACAGCCTGAGTCCCTGGCACAGTAGGGTAAGCCAAGTTTGTAGCTCCTACGTCTTCTTCCTCAGTTGGAATAAATGTCATGAGTGAAAAGGACCCATCCATCCCACTGAGAGCCTGACCCAGTTATGGATGAGTATGGTGGCCTCCTTGCTCTGAAGGACCCTCCATTCTGAGCAAATCGTCAGGGCCACCATGACTGACTGTGCAGACCGAGTGCTGCCCAAAGGCCACAACGAAGGAGACCAGCCAGCACTCACTTATCCAAATTCCAGCAGATGCTGTCTGCCCAGAGAGAAAGCACTGACCCAGATCATGGGCTCAGAGCCATCCCTGTTCCCAAGCTCAGAGTCAGATATAGAAAGAAAGCTAGGAAGT
This sequence comes from Mastomys coucha, assembly GCF_008632895.1. Lineage (NCBI taxonomy): Eukaryota > Metazoa > Chordata > Mammalia > Rodentia > Muridae > Mastomys > Mastomys coucha. The sequence goes on along the minus strand of NW_022196906.1, from coordinate 90,484,993 downwards.
AGAACCATGGAGGTCTGAGACATCAACATTCAAACTGGGTCTCTGAACCCAGCAGTGGGGGAGGGATGGGGTGTCTAAGAAGAGCAGAAGCCCGAAAGCCCCGAGAGACAAGAGATTCCGGGGCAAAGCCAAGAGGAGGCTGCCCAGTGGGAGCAGGAAAACTTCCCATTCGCCCTCCAGTCAATGCCCTGCCCTTCCCTGGCCGCTCTGTGTTGCAGAAAGTAACCTCTCCTTACTCCTGCAGCCTCTGTACATGTTAGTGGTGTGCAAATCCCCTTCCTTCTCTCCCTGCCTCTGTCCCATGCTGTTCGCTTCATTGTGGACAGCCTTCCCTACCAGCCTGACCTCTTCAGCGCTCAGGTTAGGCAACACCTCTCTAGGCAAGCATTTCTCCCCCACAGACGAATCCATCCCACTCTGCCCTGGTCTTCCAGCCCTGTCTTGCAGGAGCACACTGGGTGGTTCATCCTCCTCTGTATCTGTCTCCATCCCTGCCCTTTGGGTTCTGAGTGTAGAGAGATCTGTGTTCGAGTCTTAAACCAGATCCCAGGAGTAGCCTGCAGGTGGAATGCTGCCCTGGCTCTCCATCTTCTTCACTGTAATCACCAGTAGGCCATGGTTGCTTTGGGGGTTTTAGCACATGCCCAAGGCTGACTAGAAAGTCGGGGTGAAGAACTGCTGATGGGAAAGACGCCTGGCTACCCCCTCCCCACAGTAGGACCACCCAGGATCCATCCCCTCTGTTCCTCCGGTCATTGCTCCAAACAACAAGCATTAACACATCTTAGACATAATGATTTTTACCTGTCAGTTTCCTCCCTAGCCTGAATTCAGACAATCACATACATTATGACAATGTCAGCTCTACTCTCAGGCCTGCCATCCTTCCATGGCACCTCTTGACTTCTTTAGTCAAAATATACTATATCTCTCCCTTCTTCTAAATGCCAGTTAGCTTTACTGTACGTTTTCAAAATAATGACTCTACCACAGTATCAGGTTCTGCTTCTTGTTTATAGGCTGGGCATAAAAATTAAAAGTCTGGGTAGAAAGATGGCTCAGAGGAAAAGAGCACTGGCTGCTCTTCCAGAGGTTCTGAGTTCAAATCCCAGCAACCACATGGTAGCTCATGACACTCTATAATGAGATCCCGTGTCCTCTTCTGGCATGCAAGCATACATGCAGGCAGAGCACTGTATACATAATTAATTAATTAATATATGAACTAAATTAAAAACAAAAAACTAATAGTCAAGAAACAGCGTGCTGTGGTTCTGGCTGGGCAGAGATTAATGGCAACTTACTTTATTATTATGCTGTGGGCACAATAAAGTTGCCTCTCTTGCAAGCTTCTTATTTCTTCAAAAGTTTCTATTTGCCACCCCCACCCTATTTACTTACGTCACACCATCTTTTCATTTTCTAACTCTCTATAATATCAAACAGTTGAACCAAACAGGTATTCCTTACTTTGCCTGCGAAGATGTGAGCAGATACACGTCAGATAGTGAACTCATGACAGTGGGCCAAAGGAATTATCCTACCCCAAGTCTAACTTGGTGACCAATGAGCTTATCTGGGTTACTCACGGGAGTGTAGATGATTTAGGCAGCATTAATGAGAAGCCTGCCTTAGCATGGGTGACTGATTACTTATGAGTGCTGCATAGCTGGAGTTGTCTGTACAACTTGCAGGCAGTTCTGCCCAAGAGTCTCCTCCAGCAGTTGTTTGCTGATCATCTAACTTCAGGGAGGGAACTCATAAGTCTTGCGAACTTCGTGAGCTTCCTGAGTCTTGTGAGCATCACATCTTCCTACAGAAGGAAATGTTTCTATCTGGAAGAAATAGCTCCTCAACAGCAGACAATAAGACTAAAAACACTCACCAACCAAGCTAACTTGAGTCAGTATATGAAACTGATTTACAGTAGATGACAATTAGCTTCAGCTAAGCACTGCCATGCCCAAAGTCTTCTATTGCACCAGCCATTGACTTGTCAAAATCTGGATCAGAGCAAGGTCCAAAAAAAGGGAGACCCATATTTGCCGCTATTTAACAACTGTCTTAATTACTTTTCTATATCTGTGCCCAAGACACCATGACCAAGGCAAGCTATAGAAGAAAGAGTTACTGGGAGCTTACCATTTCAGAGGGTGAGTCCATGACTATCATGTCAGGAAGCATGACAACAGGCAGGCAGGCAGGCAGGCATGGTGCTGCAGCAATAGCTGAGATCTTACATCCTAATCCTAAAAGGCAGAGAAAGAAAGCTAACTAGGAATGGCATGGACTTTTGGAACCTCACCCCCCACCCCCCCGCAACAGACTTCACCCAATGAGGCCACACCTCCTAATCCTTCCCAAACAGTTCCACTAATTGGGGATCAAGTATTCAAGTTATTGAATTCAGCTATTCAAGCAGTTTCAGGGAAATCTCTGAAACTGGCCAAATTCACTAGGCCCCTCCCTGGCAGAGTAAGGAATAAAAGCTGAGAGTTCCCCTCAGACTGAAGGAAGCTGAGCTGCAGGGAAGACTCAGACCAGACCAGCTGCCTTAAGACAACGGAAACCAGGGCAGCTTCCTGGAAGAGGTTTAGACCAACCAAGTCTCTTGGAAAGGATGCTCTCCCCAAGTATTAATACCAAGTATTAAATAGCAGAACCTTTGGGGTCATTCTTGTTCAGATCACCATACCAGCCAATGCTGAGGTACTTCAACTAATAATGAATTCTGACTAATGTCAGGCCTGCTTACAAGTCATTCCTCACCCCTCCCCCAGCCCTCTCTCCATCAGCCCATCTGATGTTGCTGCCTCTGGGCCTGATGCCCAGCAGCCTCCTGGCCTTCAAGACAGCTGGTACCCCGTATCTGAAGTCCCTTGTTTTCCTCGGTGTTTTACCCCTCCTGTTTTGCTAAATAGCACACTCAGTTGTGCCATGTGATATTCATTTCAGAGGATGATATTACTAAACATATGTCACCACCAATTAAGTAACAACTTTTATCACTGGGTATCTGATAACAAGGTTACACAAAAACCCTGATGCTTGAAAATCTTATTTTTGTAAAATTAACATCAGCGACATTCTGCAGTTGATGCTGGAAGTCAACAGACAAGAATGGGGGTGGGGGGGAGTTAGTCCATCCACTCTGGAGTTCCACCCTTTACTCAGGGTCCCTTGGGGGCCAGGCTAATGCAGGATTTACAATAAACTATCATTATCATTCTGGATATTAAATAGCAGGATAGGATAATTATGTGCTTGTTATGGAATTAAAAATTAAGTGCAAAGAAAGCTCTCAAATTGTTCTCCGGCATCCTGGTGACTTGTTTTAGAGAGTGCCGAAGCACCCAGCACCCACTGTGGGGACCAATACTTCATCTAGCAAGCATTTACTAAGTGTATCCTATGCACTGGTCTCCTCTGGGACCTGTTGTAACAGTTTCCTCAGAAATTTAAACATGCCAACCTGAAGGACAGCTCCTTAAAGCAAGAAGGTAAACACCTCAAAATAACTTCAGGAAGTTCCTGAAACTGACCAGATTCACCAGGCCCCTCCCTACCAGAGTAAAGAATGAAATCCGAGAGTCTCCCTCAGGCTGAAGGAAGCTGAGCTGAGAAGAAGACTCACAGAGGAGAAAAGCTGCAGAGAATTCTCAGACCAGACCACCTGCCTTGAGGAACCAGAAACCAGCACAGTTTCTGGAAGAGGTTTAGACCAACTGAGTCTCTTGGAAAGGAGACTCTCCCTAACCTGTTAGGCTGGGCAGTAAACTCCGAATATTTAGGTTTTGTGAGTTGTGGGCCATGCTGGGATGGGCCTTGATCATGAAGCTGTCTTTGAATCATTTCTGCTCCTGTAAGTAACCCTTCACCCATACTTCTGTAAGTAACCCCAATAAAACTAATTGGTTCACCAAGTTGGATTCCAGTAGTATCAATACTTTGATCTGTCATGGCTTCCCTGTCTAGCGTGAGTATGTGTGTGTGTTGTATCTCCCCAGGAAAAGTCTTGTCACATGACAGGAGCTCTCTTTTGAGAGGGGGATATAGAAAACAGGACTGACCACTATGACAAGAGTGATGAGCAATGTGGCATAGCAATGTACGAGGACAGTGACAAGGGAAAAGACCTCCTACAGAGAATCCAAGAAAGGACCACCCTGCAGGAAGGAGATGCCTGAACAACTTGGTGATGGACATGAAGGTGGGTAGGTGGAAGAGTGGATGGATGGATGAATGGATAGATAGATAGGTAAACAAATGTGGGTGGGTGGGTGGATGGGTAGATGGATAGATGGATGGAGAGATGGATTCATGGGTGAATTAATGAGTGGGTGGGATGACACTGGTAAGCGAAGGTACTAGCCTTTGCCTAATTGGCACACACCTAAAGGTAGTGACCATACTAGCCACCTGTGTTACAGTGCCTAGTCACAGACCAGTTAATGTGTTAGTTTAGTTCAGGAATTAGGCAGATTTTAGAACTCAACCCAATCCTTTGCCCTTTATGGATCTTTATGTTTCCCTGTGGAAAATAGACATGAAAACCCATGCCACCAGAACTGAGGATGCTGTCGGTGCTGCAAAAGGGACACTGCTCAGGGACCCACATTGCATTTCACTGTGACAGACCTCTGGGAGCTAGCATCCCTTCCTCCACCATGAGCTTGACTAAGCCCATTTGACAATAGAGGCTACTGAAGTGCAGAGAGTCATATGTAAGTTTGAAGTCAGGCAGATTGGACTAAATTCATAGATCTGCCCATAAGTGTGCATGAGTTACTACACAGTCTGATTCTCTTAAGAACCTAAGGGTGAAATCAGACAATGGCTAAAAATACCTGGCCAATGGGAAGTGATGGAGCTCTTTGTTGCCCAAACTAGGAAGTTGTAGAAACTGAATTCTGTGTTTTCTACCAAACGTGCTGATATTTTTAATTAAAATCAAAGGAAAGATCCAAAGTTACGGTTGGGGTTCGGTATTTCAGTATATGCAATGAAGAGTTCAGCAACCGTTCTGGAGTCTGTAGTGTTTAGAATCTTCCTCAGCTCAGAGTGAGGCTTTCTCAGTCTTTGATGGCACTGAGCCGTTCGTTTCCCACGCCTGCCCCCTGGTGATGAATGTGGAAATTGTAGCCTCTGTATTCCACCTGCATCCCCGCAGGCTCATGGTTACTCCACGATGCCATCTAGTGACGTCTACTAGCATTTTGCAGAGCAGAAAAGGATTGGGAAAATGACTGAAACTGCCATGGCTGGACCTCACTCCTCACTCCAGCATTCACTAGCTGAATGACCATGGGCATATTACTTCTTTAAATGCTAGTTTTCTCCTGGGCAAATGGGTGTATATACATCTCAAAGAAGTTTTATGATAGATACGATAACGAAGCTAAAACACCTCGAAGAGTGGATGCTCTCCTTCTCACGGGATAAAAATTAAACAGACCACGATTAAGTTGTCAAAACTGGATTTCTGAGTTTCAGAGAAAACAAAAGGTTTTGGTAGAATAGGGCACAGCGCATGAAGAGTAGTCAGAGGGATTGTTTAAACTATTCCCAGTGCAGTGAAGAGTTAAGACAACATTCTACAACTGATCTTGACCTGCAGGGGTGACTTCTGCTTCTGTGGTTAGGACTCAGCGGACTGGAGATGGGTATGCCGAGAAGTGGGTGGACTGCTGGGACGGAGGAGGTATGAATGAAATAAACGGGAGAGTGGATAAGTGGGCCAAGTGGGTGGGTGAGGGGCTAAATGAGCAGGTGAGTGGGTACGTGGGTGGACTAATGAACAGGTAGCTGAATGGTTGGGTAGATGGACGGGCAAATCAGTAGGTTTTATGAATGAAAAGGTAACTAGGTGGATGATTGGATAGATCAATGAGTAGGTGGGTGAGTGGGTGGGTAAGTGGGGGGGGTGGACAGGTAGATGGATAGTGGCAAATGTTCTAGCAGTACCAGACAGGACTGTGGGTTGGAAGTTCTAATCAGAACGCCATACATAGAAGAGGGATTAATTAAAGTGGGTTGGGATCTGAAGGATGAAGAAGGACTTTGCTGGAGACCAGCTGAAGTACTGCTTCTCAACCTTCCTAATGCTAAGCTGGGACCCTTTAATAAGGGCTTCTCATGTTGTGGTGACCGCTTAACTATAAAATTGTTTTTCTTGCTACTTCATAATTGTAACTTTGCTCCTGTTATGAATCAAGGTGTAACTATTTGATATGAAGGACATTTTATATGCAACCCCTGTGAAAGGGTTGTTCAACACCCCCCTCCCCCCAAGGGGTCACAATACACAGGTTGAGAACTGCTGAACTGGACCAAAGGTGGGATCGGGGTCTTTGCCTACAAGGGAAGGAGCCCGTGGGAGCCCTTGAGTAGAGGCTGATGTGGAGCAGACACCGTGTGCAGAAGCTAATATGGCTTCTGTGTACAGTCAGATGGGCCAGAAACCAACTCAGGTTGGTCAGATGCACAAAGAACTTCAGGCTGCGGTCCAGGAAATCAGTACTGAGCAGGCAAGCACAGCATCTCCTGGCATCCGTGCTTCTCAGCAGGCTTCACTGGGGAATGCTCTTTCATATTCGGCCCATCTGAGTGAGACTATGAAAAATTAAATATGAAAAATTAAATATGCTTGATCGCCTGGATTAGAGTAATTTCCTGGTCAGGGTTAGATGCATTTTTAAATTCTTTCCTAATTTAATTTCTCTTTCGATGCTGAAAAGGTGTAACTTGCAGCAAATAACTTGTAAGTAAGTAACTCACAACAAATAAAAGTGCATTAGCGTTAAATGGGAACCTTTGGATGGGGCTCACAGGTAGACACCTTCCGCCAAGTACAAGGCTATAGATTCAGTCCCCAACACTGGACTAACAAGCTACCGGTCACATGGCCATCTTTATGGAGTGACTGTCCAGATTGTGGCACAGGCTGCCTGCAGCCTCAGGATGTTTCCTGAATGCCCCTTCCCAGTTCACATTCACTGTCAAGTCACATGCAATCTGACCTGTGCCCCTGCTATATTTTTGCCTGGTCTTCATATGGGTGGGATGATGTGTATATGTGTGTTATGTTTACATATATGTACATGTATTATACGTAAATTATTATGTGTACGTATCATGTCTGAAACTGTCCCACAGTTTCACGAACTTGGGTTCTCGCAGAAGAAGGTCCAAAGGACCTGAAATATAGAGTTGGAGGTACAAGAGAAAACACAAAACCAAGCTGCACCCCAATCAAGGCTTTGTGACTTTACTTAGGGTATTCAGCATATATATAGGTACATGAAAACATGATATTTGCATAACATAAACACTGCAGAAGAAGTCAGGCGCCAAGGTCCCCAGCAACTCAGAAGGGTCTCCAGCAATTTGGAAGGTCTCCAGGCAGTAAGCGTGTCCGTTTCTCAGTGTGAATTTCCAGGCAGCTGCTCCAAGGAAGAACCACAGTCTGCAGAGAGCATTTGTCTTGGCTCCCCAGGTGGTAGTCTCCAGGCAGAGACTGCCAGAGTCCGAAGGCTGAGCTGAAGAGGGGAGGTAACAGTATCATATTTACATATATAAACATATCACGTATGTTTACACACACACACACACACACAAACGTTTGAGTCTGACCTTTTTTGCTGATTATATTTCTGTAAGATCAGTTCATGCTGGACATTGGGTTGCTGTCAGTTTGGGGCTACAGTGGAAAGATCTTGATGAAATCACAAACCAGTCTTTTACCAGATGTATATACTTGTTTCTCTTGATTATATACCTAGAAGTGGAATCTCTGAATTGCACGGTTTGACTTCCATAAGTACTGACAGTTTTAAAATATATATATATATTCAATTGTAAATAATGCTTAAGAACCTTAGCGGCACTACGGGAGTGACATCTCTTAGGCGTGAACTTTCTTGTATTGCTGAATGTGTGAGGGAATGGCCAGAACTCACACCCAGAAACTGCAGAGGGAAACTGATTTGGCCAACCTAGTGTTAATACAGACCAAGTGGATGCGATTAAAGCTACCTAAAATGGACAGCCCCCAGGGATTGGAGGGATGGCTCAGGGGTTAAGAGCACTTGCTGCCCTTACAGAGGACATGAGTTCAATTCCAGCACCAATGTTGGGGATTTTATAGCAGCCTATAACTCCAGGGGATCCAGCTCCCTCTTCTGGTCTTCTTAAACAACTGTACTCATATGGTACATGCTCAAACAGGCATACATACATATAAATAAAAAAATATCTTTTTTTTTAAATGGACAATGCCTTTCAGAGTCGCCAGTGTCTAAGCAGGGTTAGGCAGCTCTGCTCCCTCAGAATGATGCTCTCAGTAGGTAGCTAATGCTACCTACTGTCACAGGAGATCCATGCACATCCTTAGGGTCCTGACTCACAACCAGAAAGCCTTCTTGGCCTTCTCAAATAACCCCTACCAGAGTGACAATACATAAGAAGGAGAAGCCTTTGTCGTTTGTTCAGCCCCTCAGGAAGTCAGGCCTAGAACCAGGTAGTCCTCAAATGACTTCCCACCCATAGCAGAAATACCTCTGCCGTGGAAAGACACCCCCCCCTCAGACCAGGCCCATTCTTCCTCGAACATCTGTCTGAAGTCCAAGTACTCTCCACTGACCATTTATCCTTCTCTGCGTGCTTCTTGGTCTGGGTTCATGTCTCTGAATTTGTACCATCTTCACATAGCCCCAGTCACACCAGGAGTCATCTTTTGTGAGGCTCATCTATCAGAACACGGAGTTCTGGGGACCTTGCTCTTGTTGTTGCCGTAAGAGTTTGACTTCAGATAAAACTGAGTTTCTTTTCGTGATCTTAGTCTGGAGCTGCTATGACACACTTCTGTATACTCCCTGGCTTACAGACAACAAGGACTAAGTCTGTTTTTCACAGTTCCGGAATTGGGAAGTCCAGAACCAAGGTGCTTCAGTATATTTTGAAGTATGATGAAAGCCTGCTTCTTGGTCCAACCTTCTCTTGTATCTTTGCTTGATCTCTTTAGCTCCAATCAGGATCCTAATGCATTCATGTAAGCTCTATCCTCATTGGCTGTTCAGTTCTCAAGGGTCGGCTTCCGCGTATGTATTTGGAGGGATACAGGTGCTCAGTCTACACAAACCCGCTTTGGGACATTAAAGTCCGTCAGGAGAACAAAAGCGAAGATGAAGCTCTGAGGAGATCCAGTTGGATCGGGATTCTAATTTGGTGGCAAAATAGATACACTCTGGGGGTAAAGAGTCATCCTTATAGGCACATCACAATTTGCGGGCAGAAGTAGAGGAACAAGATCTAGAAAGAGTACGTGTGTGTGCGTGTGCGTGTGCGTGTGCGTGTGCGTGTGCGCGTGCGCGTGCGCGTGCGCGTGCGCGTGCGTGTGCGTGTGCGTGTGCGTGTGTGTGTGTGTGTGTGTGTCGCGCGCATGAGCGTTCAGGTGTATGTATGTGAATGTTTATGTAGAGTCCAGCAGACAACCTTGGGTGTTGGTCCTCAGGTGCCGTCCATATTTTTTTTCTTTTTCTTTTTAAATTTTGAACCATGGATTCTCACTGGCCTGGAGTTCATCCAGTAGGTTAGATTAACCGATGGGTTCCAGGGATTTGCTTGCCTCTGCCTCCCCAGCGCTCAGATTTCGAGCACATGCCATCATACTCGCCTTTTTGATTGGACTCTAGGGATCAAACTCGGCTCCTCGTGTTAAGTACTTTACCAGCCGATCCATCTCCCCAGACCCAGCCACATGGTTCTGAAAGTAACACACTCATGAATCCCTCTAGCGTGTATGTAGTCATTATTCAGCACATTTGAGATTTGACCAGAAGCCTTTGGGTTATGATCACTGTACCTCAGAGAGTTTCCTGTGGTATAAGTGGTAGAAAGGCCGTTCAGCTGTGGGGAGACTTTAGATCAGATACGGAGATTTCGGCTAATCAGCTCCAATTTGCTGTCCATCTCAGAGATGCAAAGGCCAGCCATGTAAAAGAGGGGAGCTTTGAGCTTTGAGGAAGCCTTTGGGATTCTACTTAAGAATACAGAGCAAGCACTCTGCAAGTGTGGAGCTGTCTTAACCAGGCTCATGAGAAGTGAGGGAGGTGGTTTTTTAAACAGACTGTGAAGGCTACTCCTGGTCCCCAACGTGACCACATCTGGAGTTAACTAAAGCCCAAGCAGCTAGGTATACCTCTGAAGGATTTTTTTTTTTCTTAATTAAATCATTCTAAACAGGAAGACCAGCTTTTTAATCTGGACCTTTTGAAGGGAGAAGATCCACCTTTAATCTTGGCCACACTTTCTACTGGCAACCTATAAAGGACATGAAAGAAAGCTGGCTCTCTTCGCTTGCTTGCTCTTGCTCTCGCTGGCATGACCATTCTTTCACTGGCCTTAGAGCCTGCTTCTTTGGGTTTGTGATGTATACTAAAGACCAACTGACACATCAGCCTTGTGAACAGAACAACTCCTGGACTCTTGAACCTTCCATTGATAGACAGCTTTTGTTGGACTAGCTGGACCAAAGCCTGTAAGCCATTCTAAAAAACTGTGTGTGTGTGTGTATGTATATATACATATGTGTGTATATATATGTATATGTTTATATGTGTATATATGTATATATATTCATTCTATAAGTTCTGTTTCTCTAGAGAACACTGACTACTACAGGAACCAAACTTTGTGTAAAGAACAAAGGCTAGACTATATGAAGACAGAGGCTGTATTTGTATGTTTTGTTTGAAGACAATTTTATACACATACAATGAATTTTAGTCATCATCATGTCAAATCCCACTACCCTCTCATCCCCTCTTCCTTTTCTTGATGAAACTTCTCTTTTTCCCGTCGTCTTCCATTCCCTCATCACTGTGTGTGTGTGTGAGTGTGTGAGTGTGTGTGTGTGTGTGTGTGTGTGTGTGTGTGAGTTTAGTTAGGCCTGCTTGCATGAGCATGCTGGGAAGTTATTGACTAGGACACGAGCTTCTTATCAGTGGCCACACTACAGAAGAGAATGATAACCCTTCCCTCAGGTGGCTACACTACAGAAGAGAATGATAACCCTTCCCTCAGGGGACCATTAGCTGCTGATAGCCCCTCAGCAACAGGGCCCCAGACCTTAGCACAACTGACTCCATGATGGAAGTACTGTTCAGGCTGTAAAACTCAGCATGTAGACAGAACCACCTGCCAAAACTAACAAAGGCCTAGTCCATCAAAGTCCACAGTTCTGAGAAAGTCTAAAAAATGTATGAACCTTGCTTTTTGGCTTCTGTAGTTCCACTTCTGGCTAACTGTTCTTGTTAACTTAAGTATGTTAACCCAGAATATGTTCTTTGTGCTTAAAAGCTCACCCTGAGAAAGTCCTGGGGCCACATTGGGATCCTGATCACCCAGTATGGTGACTTCCCATTGGTTTAAACCCATGTCTGAGCAGTGCTCACTGAGAATTACACCACAGCATCTCAGGGAGAGGTGAGACCTCACCAAAACTTCAAAGATTCACATAAAAGAGTGGGGAGGGATAGGAAGAGGAGGGGGAGGAGGAGGAAGAGGAGAAAGAAGAAGAAGAGGAAAGGATTAATGCATATCTACTTTCCTTGGTTTCTCTGTATGCACCAGGACTGCCAGGTTGGTGAGTGGCATGTATCTTTATTATCCCACACTGGAAGTGGTATTCTTACTGGACAGGCACTTTGCATTTGTGAGGTCTTATTGGTAGCCAAGTTAATAATGCATCTAAAGAAAAAAAAGAGGCTTGTGCATTTGGCTAGAGCTTATTAATATGATTCAATTTTAAAAGGCCTGTTACTTCAGAGCCCTGATGTCTGGAATGCTGTTAAAGAACCTTTTTTTCTCCCTGCCCCCTAAGAGTCACCATGACAACAGAGAGGTACCCCATGCCCTGAGTCAATCACAAATTTGTCTACATAGGGGTTCAAATTATTCTTCTTTGTCTTCCTTGGCAAAAGTCCTGGCTTCATGTCCAGACTGAGCTGGAGTCTTAATCCATCAATATTTATGATGACGATGTAGCCATTCATTAACAGAAACTCGATTCGCAGACATGAGCTGACCCTGCATGTATGAGGCACTCTGGGAACTTGGGCACCACAGTCTGGGAAACTGATGAGCCTCTACCACAAGTCATAGCCGCTCTGAGCAGAAAGAGTCACGTAGTCAGCCTGCACAGAGGACCCAGGGCCTGCACGAAGGTCTTAGGTAAAAGAATTGTGACCTATAATGCATAGACTTCATGATTCTGTACCAACAAGCCACTCCAGCAGGATCGAGAAACCACAGTTGGCTTTAATTTTACATACATTCGACAAATTGCTGGGTCACCTTGGGCATGCCACTTAACTTTTTTAGCCTTTACTGTTATCCCTATATGAAATGACATGGAGGTTTCCCTCCTTGTTGTGTGACAAGACTTTGCCTGGGTGGGAGCAACAACAGGTCTACTCACCCCAGAGAGAGCACACAACAGCCCAAAGAACAGGGAATAACACATCCAACTTGGTGAAGCAATGAATTTTATTGGGGTTACTTGCAGGAATATGAGTGAGGGATTATTTATGGGAATGGAAATGATGCAAAGACAGCTGCATCACCTGACACCACCCCAGCATGGGTGACAGCTCACAAAATCTGGGAACCTGGAGCTCACTGCACAGCCTGAGACAGCTCAAGGGCTTGGAGAGCTTTCTTTCCAAGCAGCTCAGTTGGTCTGAACCTCTTCCAGGCAGCTGTGCTGGTCTCTGCTTCTTCTCCCAGGTAGCTGGGTTCCTCTCAGTCTCTGCCGCACATTCTTTCAGAGAGAGACACACTCAGAGGTCTTTCTTGTTTCTTGTTTGCTCTTGGAAGGGAGGAGCCCAGGGAACAAGGTCAGTTTCAGGGACTTCCTGAAGTTGTTTTGAGTCCTTTAACTTCCTCCTTAAGAAGTTTCCCTGGAGAACCTGATGCTTCAATTTGGAGGTATGTGCTGCAGAACACCTAACCAGAAAATGAAGCTGTGAGTTGAGGGGAGAATAGGGCCCTTTTCAATACCAAGGAAAGTGGTCCTGGAGGTGAGTTCCCTTGTGCTGGGCAGAAGGAGGAAGCTGAAGGGACTTCCCAGCCTGGAGGAACTCCGGAAAGGAATTTAGGAGAGAAGCCAGCTGAGCAGGAGAAGTTTCCCACAGTGCTCCAGACCTGCTCCCGTATCCGTTATCTTACATAAACTCACAACAGCTGTTCTGTGAGCCATCCATCAGCCTGTCAATCATGTGGGCACTCCATTGCCCTGAACCTCCTGCTTATACCTAAAAGCAAAGAAAGATTGCTTGATGTAGGATGGGGAATTGAGATATACTGACAGGGACAGGCCTGTGGCTTCCTCTTCTTCATTTCCTTCTGTCACGCTCCCTATCTCTCCTTCTGTCCCAGATTCCTGCTCCACCTCCATTTCTTCCCCAGCTTCCTACAGCTTTCTACCCAGCCAAATGACCCAACACCTCCTTCTGCCATATTGAGAACAAGGCACCTCTGCTAGCATCTACTGTATGTTCCTGGCATTGAGCATTCACTATGTTGGGGAGCAATGGTTTTTAAACCTACATTACAAATGGAACCATCCTTATACACCTTGAATAGGGTCAGCCTCTCACCAGATTGAAATAACCAAGGTACATGCTCCCCTAAACAAGGAGTCACCTAGTCTCAGGCTCTGTGTCTAAGAAAGTAAAGTTATTTGTGCCCCCCACCTCCACCCCAAACTCCTCTCTTGCCCTACCTGTGTCCCAGCCTAGCTCCTGAAAGCTAATCTCTGTATAGTTGTGAAATGTGTATTTCAGCCAGTGCTCTGAGGTGGGAGATAGCCTGGTTAGCACAGGAGCAGAGCTTATGACTCACTGTCCTGTGCTGATGGGGTCTAAGCGGGAGACAGGAGAGAGGAGAAGAGAAAGGAGAATCAAGGGCTAGGAAAGGCTTAGCATTGAGGGACCTCATACTATCAGGCTTTTAACCAATCAATGGGAGAAATATTCAAAAGAGTCCTTTAGGCAGAAGAAATGATACAAGGTGGAAGTGCAGATCTGCATAAGGGTATAAAGAACATTAAGAATAGCAAATATATGCCTTGAAGTCCAGGATCAAGGGGCTAGCAGATTCACCGAGCTGCTAATTCATATCCCCACAGTGTATAACGGGTTCTCTTGACCCGCCCCCCCAGGGCCTCTATACTTATGTCTCACATGTGTCCTCTCCCTGTGTTCTTCCATGACAGAAGAAGCAAGGAAACTCTCTGCGGTCATTTTTATATTCGTTTGGCTTTCTCTTTTAAATTAGTATATACTTTAGCATTTATGTGTTTTGCCCATATTCACATCCCCATCACCCCATCTTTCTCCCCGTCCCTCGTGCTGCCCCGCCCCTCTTGCTGCCCCACCCCGCCTACTTCTTCTTCCCAGATAGTTCCATTTCTACTTTCATTTTCTTTTTTTTTTAAATCTGGACTCTGCATATTTGAGAGCACATGTGATATTTATCTTTCTGATCCAGCTTAATTCATTTAATCTGATGATCTCCAGTTCCATTCCTGAAAATGACATAATTTCATTCTTCTTTACGGGTTAATAAAACTCTGCATGTATCTGTCTTTGTCTCTCATCTGTTGTCGGGCATCTAGGCTGATTTCATAATTTAACTATTGTGCCGGCTAGGGTTGGCTTGTTTTTTGTCAACTTGGCACAATCTAGAATCATCTGGAAAGGGGGAACCCCAATTGAGCTAAGGCCGCCATCAGATTGTCCTGTTAGTGACCATTTTTTTTTTTTTTTGGATTGGTGATTGCTATGAGAGGGTTCACCCCACTGTGGGCAATGAGACCCTCAGGTAGTTCTAAGTAGTAGTAAAAAGCAGAGCAAACCTTGAAAAGCTAGTCAGTAAGCCGGATTCTTTGATGGTTTCTGCCTCTGTTCCTGCCTTGAGTTCCTGTCCAGACTTATCTTCATGACTGTCACTGAAGTAAACCCTTTCCTGCCCAAATTGCTTTTAGTCGGGTTTTTTTTTTTTTTAAAGTCACAGCAACAGAAAGCGAATTAGGATATTGCTATAACAAACGAGATTTGTAAGGGTCTCTGTGATATGGTGGTTTAGAATCCTTTGGGTATTTACAGCATAGCTGGATCAAATAGGAGTTCTGTTTTTACAGTTTGGGGAAGCTTCCACATGGATTGCCATAGCGGCTGGAGTGATTTACAGGGTCGTTCCCACAGGGTGGAAGGGTTCTGTCTTCATGTCCCCTCTGGCATCTGCTGTTTGCTTTTTTGAGAAGCCATCGGGAATCCCAAGGGAGTTTTTGTTTGTTTTTTAAATTTCTTTATTCTTTGAAATTTTCATACATGTCTACAATGTATCTTGATTGTAGCCACTACTCATCAGGGCTGCTTCCCAGCTTCAGAGCCTTCTTTTATGATTTTATAGATTTCTTTAAACTCAGAGTCCACTTTAGTGATGCCCTATGCTCATAAAACCAATAAGTAAAGAATAGAAAATTACATCCTGTGGGTGTTTGTCACGGTGATGAAAAGACTTGCTCAAGGGCCTAAAGACTTCCCACCCACCCCCTCCCAAGGTGATGGCGCCAATGGAGATTAGCTAAACCTGTGTCCTGACCCAGCTGTCTACCATAAACCCTGCTTCCTTGTGTATAGCTCGGTAATAGCTCTATATTACCCTCTATATTCCCTGTTCCACTGTATGCAGTAATCTCACCTCTCTGTTCAACCAACCCCATACGAGAGACACACAGAAGTTCCAGGATGCTGTGCTTTCCCTGTCTGAGAGCACAGACCTCCTGATCTCAGGATTTCAGTGTCTCTCTGTGTCTGTTTATCTTTTCTTAATTCCCTTGATTACCTAGGAAGGTCCATTCCTGGATCCCTGAAAGGATGTGACAAAGCATATATGTTGAAGACCGGTCCCTAAGCAGTGACATTGTCGACATCTCCTAGGTGATGACATCTCCTAGGCTTGAGTCAGGTTGACAATGCAGATTAACAGTCACCATAGGAATGTATTTATCTTTTTAAGAAACTGACTCTTTCCAGACTGCTTATCCCACTTTATGATTCCATTATCAATGGGTGGGAATTCCTCTTATTTATATTCTCACTGGCACTGGTATGATTGGCATTTTTAATTTTAGCCATTCTGGTAGGTAGATGGCAGAATCTCATTATTGTTCTAATTTGCATTTCATCAATGCTTAATAAGCGGAGTGTCTTTTCATGTGCTTCTTTGCCATCTGTTTATCTTCCTTGATGAGGTATCTGTTCAAGTGTGCCTTCAATTTCATTGGACTATTTGCTATGCTAATGAGATGTGAGTGGTTCTTATTTCTTCTCCATCTTTATCCATGTCAGTCAGATATAAAACATATTCTTCAAGCTTGAGGCTTCTATCTTAATTTACACTAATGTGCTTTAAAGAAAAAAAATTTAAGTTTTGATGACGTACTCTTCCTTATTCTTTGTATCTATGGTCCTTGATTTTTTGCTCATTGAAGAAATGTTTACTAAGCCATGTGCCACTAAAATCTTGTGCTAACCTTTTCCAGGAGTTGTATAATGTTAATTACAACTTATTCTGCGTGGACCCCCTAGGTCTAAATTCAAGTTAATTTATGTTTAAGGTATAAGATAAGGGTGGAGATCCACTTTTGTATTTTGTTTTCAATTGTCGTAGAATCAATTATATGTAAACATTGTTGGCTATACATCAGTTTGCCATTAAGCCTTGGGAGTGCCACGGACCGGGATTTCTTACGGGGGTCCCTTGTTCCACGGGACTAGGGGTTCTGGCCAGGTGGGCACGAGATTCGGCTTTGACAAACAGACTACACACAAGTGGTGTAAGATCTGAGTGTATTTCTTTAAAAATGACACGAGGCTTTTACAATCATTGTAAAAGAGAAATGAAAAATCTGGCAGCTCAACAGTTGAGGTACATCTAAGGCTATCTGAAACATACTGGGTCTAAAGCAGCAGCTATCTCCTCTGAACTGGTGCTGCATCCCCTGGGCCCAAGTGCTCTGGGCCCGGGGGACAGCGAGAGATACATGAATCTGAGTCCTAGCCCATCTAAGTTCTAGTGTTAGTCCTGCACGTGAGTCCAAGTCTTTCTTCTCCCAGTCCTTCTGTTAGACTGAAGTCATGTAGGCAAAACGACCCCCACACCCAGGTCCGCAGGGTCTGGTAGCTAGGTGTGAAACAGGAGGAAGAGGGGTGGAGCCCTCCGTGTTGAGGTATTCTTATGCTAATTCTCTGGTTCTTGCTGGAGGCAGGCAGAGGGGAATCTGGACCTAACACTTTCAGCTGCAAATCTAATATAGCCTGCCTATGTTGACTAAGAATGAGGATTTCACCTGATCTTGTCCTGGGATAGTTCTCTCATTCTGTAAGCTTTAATGCCCTACAATGCTGGAGGCTATTAGTTTGAATGGCTTAACATTCCAAGCCAGGGTTTGGCTAGGACGTTGGAACATTGGAGAAGGTCAGAAAGCAATGTCCGAATTTTCTCTTGCTAGCTGTAAGAAAATGATATCTTGGTGAGTTCCTAGCACACTAGTACGAGGATATATCTGGGCCACCTCTGAGTTTGGGGTGCCAGGTGACAATGCGGAGGCAGGAGACTGACTTTCCTTGAAGTTCACGCCTCAAATACCGCCTTCACGCAAAGTGTGCATGGCAATTCTCCCTTTTTTATTATTTTTCAGACGGAGCTCCACAATGTCTCGCCTCATCGTGGCTAGAGATCTCAGAAGAACTCTAAAGGCAAATGGAAGCACAATAATTACTATTAAGACAATGCCAGTAATAACAGCAAGCAAGATTATGTACTGAACCCAATCCAAAGGGTTTAATGTGCTTAAATTATTTTTTAATTCACTGGCCAACTCATCAATGTTCCAAGTATCTAAATGACTTTTGCTAATTTTTGAAATTTCTGCCTTCAGTTGTTGCATATCGTGAGAAATATCTGTATCTTTCCATACTCCCTGCAAATGGGCCTTAGTTCTTTGGAATGATCTAGGACACTTAGTAGCTAACCTAACTTTCAAACAATATAGCATATAGATAAGAGACACAGGAAAAATTCATATTAGCAGCAATAAGTCTAAACAAATTTGGTTGAACAGCAGCAGCGTTAGCGGTTCTTGTTGTTGCAGTCTGTGGTGGATGTCTGTTTCTCTTGTTCTTCCTCCTCTTCTCAGCAAGTCTGTGTGAGCAGGAGATGCAGGGCTGCTTGGACCAAGGGCCTCATCCAGCTGCTGAGCAGCTTGATGGCTCTCCTTTGTTTAAAAAAAAAAAAGTAATTAACTTCCCTCTTTTCAAAAGAAACAATCTCTCTTGTTGCCAGTGCTGGACTTAATTAAACTGGTAATTCTCCTACCTCAGCCTTCTGCTGGGATTATAGGTATGTTCTACCAAGACCAAGGCCAGCAGCTATCTTGATTGGGCAGCATGAATATTCCAATTTCATCTTTATTTAGAGTGATTTCAATTGTTCTAGGCTTTGGGTTTTATGCTTTCACTTCCATATGAATTTTTAGAATTAGCTTCTAAGTTCCTAACATTTTCTTCCTAAGAATGTGTGAGGTTTCGAGGACTTCCTGGGCAGTTTTTGAATCTACATGTTCTAACAATATTGGTTCTCTGGCCTGTGGAGTCACTCTTCTGTTGCTTCAGCTCCTCCCACACTTTATGATTTTCATTGTGTAGGTTTTTACACAGTTTTCTTTGATAAATTCGCTACTAAGGATGCTCTTATTAATAATTTCTTGTTGCTAGTTTGAGTCAGGGTCCTGAGTTACTCGAACTGTCCTGAGTTACTCGAACTGTCATCAAAACTAATACGTATATAAGGATGATCACTTAAAACACTCTTTTTACCTGCTAAATGGCTGAATCAAAGCATCTTTTTTGTTGTGTTTGTTTGTTTGTTAGAGTTTCTCTGTGTGGCCCTGGCTGTCCTGGAACTCTGTAGACCAGGCTGGCCTCGAACTCAGAGATCTGCCTGCCTTGTGTCCGGAGTACTGGGACTAAAAGCCTGTGCCACCACCACCCGGTACATCTTCATTCTTTTTTTTTTTTTTTTTTTTAAGATTTATTTATTATATGTGAGTACACTGTAGCTGTCTTCAGACATACCAGAAGAGGGCGTCAGATCTCATTATGGATGATTGTGAACCACCATGTGGTTGCTGGGATTTGAACTCAGGACCTCAGGAAGAGCAGTCGGTGCTCTTAACTGCTGAGCCATCTCGCCAGCCCACATCTTCATTCTTTTCGTTTGTTTGTTTTTCTTTCTTTCTTTCTTTCTTTCTTTCTTTCTTTCTTTTTCTTTTCTTTCTTTCTTTTTTTTTTTTTTTTTTTTTTTTTTTT
>NW_022196906.1:90401127-90465417 GCF_008632895.1 Mastomys coucha | reverse complement strand
TCAGAAATCTGCCTGCCTCTGCCTCCCAAGTGCTGGGATTAAAGGCATGCACCACCACCGCCTGGCTGGAGCCTTGCTTTCTTCACAGCCATTCTGACTGGGATGAGAAGAAATCTCAGTGGCTTGGATTTGCCTTTCCCTAATGGCTAGACCTGTTGAGCAGCTTTCACTTATCCACTGGCTATTTGTCTTCCTTCTTCTTGAGACTCATCTATACAGCTCATTTGTCCATCCTCCGACTGTATCATCTGTCCTTTCGTGTCTAGGTTTTGAGTTGTGTGTATGTTTGAGATATTACTCCTCGGTCAGATGACTAGCTTGCAGATGTTCTATTCTGTAGGGTGTCTTTCTGGTTGTTCCTGGCTCCCTTCACTGTGGGGAGCATCTTAGTTTGGTGTAGCCCATTTGTCAATCCTTATGATTTCTTGTGCCACCAGCATCCTGTTGGGGAAGTCATTGCCTATGGCTATAGCCTGAAACGTTTGCCCTACATTTTCCTGCAGTTTCAGTTTCTGACTGACTTTTTCTCAACTTTCTTTTATTCCAACTCTATCAAGAACAGAGGGTTGTAGATAGTGGGATTCATTCCAGGTCCACTTTTCTATGGTCTATAATACAAGGATTTGTTGCGGATTTTGCACATATATGACAATTGCTCTACTTTTACTGTTTTTTAAATTACTATCTAGTTGAGGTTTTATATTTCTTGGTTTAATTTTAGTAGGTCATGTGTGTCTATAAGAATTTCCCTTTAGTCCAGATTTTCAGATTTATTGGCATATAAGTGTTTTTACATCTATTTATTTAGTGTGTGCATGCACACAGACATGCAGGCATGTCTGGTACTAGAAGACAATGTGTATGAGTTGATTCCTTTTCCTTGCTGAATCCCCCAGATTTTTTGCTATGTTAACTTTCATTTTCTTTTTATTCTAACATTTTAAAAATCCCCATCCATTTCTTCAATAATGCATTGAAGGTTTAAAACAATATTGGGCCACCAAGATAGCTCAGTTGGTAATGGTAGCAATTCTCATGACCCAAGTTCAAATCCTCTAAACCCACAAAACCGTAGAAAGAAAGAACTGACTCCACACAGTTGTCCTCTGATCTACACACACACACACACACACACACACACACACACAGACACAGACACACATACACCACACAAAATAATAAAAATAAATAATAATTACAATTTTAAAATGCATTGCCAGTCTCCTTGCATCTGTACATTTATATAGTTCATATGATTTTCTTTACTGTCCATTTCTAGGTTTATTCCATTATTATACAGTAATATTAGAGAAATTGCCAACTTCATTAGAATTTCTTATTGGGCTCACAAAAGCATCGAGCTTTTAATCCATTCCTGTTCACTCCCCTTTGGCCTCCAGGGCTGCTCTCCAGTGAATGCCCAGGATCTGCTTTGAGACCTTTCAGTAGCTTTTGGAGCAGCTGGAATCAGCACTGAGTTCCCTCCCAAATGGCTTCTAGAGAGGCAGAGGAAAGAACCTTAGCTCTCACTTATTTCTTGGGTTAAACGGTAGTGGGCCCGGCTCTCCTAGCTGTAGGCAGCTGCTGCAGGGAGCTGAGGTCTGGACTCACAGCAGAGCAGCATTTGTCTTATCAAGAAGGAAATCCTTAGTGAAAAATAGCTGTTTAGATGAGGGACGTCCCCTATGGATTTAAGCCTCGTGTGCGAGCAGGGTGATCCCCGGAGTGTGGAGGAAGCACGCCCATCATTTTAGTGGCTGCTTATGCTTTCCTGCTGGGTGTCATCACCACAGAGGTGGCCAGTTAGTCACTTCCCCCTCTTTTACTGTCAAGGCCAGATTAGGATCTGGTCCTCAGGACGTGGGCTTGAGAGGAACCTCAGTCCTTCAGCCTTCCTTCAACCATTGTTTCATCGCTGTGAGGCAGAGTTAAAGGCCTTGCATAGCTGTGGCCTCACTACAAGGCACAGGGGAAAGCTTTCCTCCGTGTTGACCCTCCTCTTAGAAGACTTGGTTAGAGCTGAGGTCTTCGTGGGCTTCTTGAACACTTATAGGACATTTTAGAGATGCTCCGCAGGCACCTGGGGCCTAGTAGACCTCAGAAGACAAGGTCAAATATTCTTCCCTTTCAATCCCTTCAACCACATAAGTATAGAACTCCAAATATGGCTGCTGGACACCCAGAAGGTTGACTACTTTTAATTGCTGGCTACTTAAAAGTACCCAGACTGGTACTTTTAATTACTGTGTGACTCTTAGATAAAGCTGGGGCAAAATCTAACCACTTTAAAATAAGCATTGCTTTGACATACAGTTAAGCAGGGTTTTGACAGCAATGTGTTGACCTTTGACCTTAGGTGTGTTAATATCATACATAAAGTCTCATCTTTGATATACCTTCATGCCGCTTGCTCAGACCTTTATGGATTGCTTCAAACTCTCCAGCTTTTTCCCATTCTGGAAAAAAAACAAAAACAAAACCATCCCAGGCATTGTAATCTTTATCAATAATCAACAAGGCCTGCTGTGATGATGTTTCAGCAGCAGGCACATCTGGTATTATAAAGACAGTAATTGTTTGGCTTAGAGCTGTGGTTCTCAACCGCTGTGTTGCAACTCCTTTGGCAAACCTTTATCTCCAAAAAAATTTACATTATGAATCATAACAGTAGCAAAATTACAGTTATGAAGTAGGCATAAAAATAATTTTATGGTTGGGGGGGGGTCACCACAACCTGAGGAACTGTATTAAAGGGTTTCAGCATTAGGAAGGTTGAGAACCACTGGCTCAGAGACTCAGAGGATGCAATACCACCTTAAAACACAGAACAGTAAAAAAACAATCTCTATTTGTGCTTTGCACAATCCAGGAAATGATGTGCTTTTGGCAAATAGCAGACTGAGAAAAGCAGAAATCACACAATAAAACATCTTCAAGTTGATGTGTGCCACCCCCTGCTGACTCAGCTAAGGAAGCTCCGTTAAAACTGTGAGGCTGGAGTTCTCGGAAAGGGACGGCATCAACTTGTTCTTCTTCTGTAGACCGTCAACATCACTGTAAGCGCAAAGTCGAAACAGAAGCAAGTGCCCCGGGCTTGATGTGGAGAAGCAGACAATAAACATGTCGCAAAGGAACCTCACGAAGGAAAAGACTCTTATCTCCATCAGAGAAAAGTAAGTATGGAGATGCCAGGCAGAAAGAGAAGGCCCCAGTACAAACCACAGTCCATTCTCATCTGCAGCCTCCAGTGCCACAGCCTAAATCTCCTTTGCCTCCAGCTGTGGAAGCTACCCTCTGGCAGCAGCTTGTCTAGCATCTCACAGTCATCCTTTGGTGCCAGTTGGGATCTGTGCTTTCCCATGGGTCTCCCCGGGCCGCTGTAGGTGTATAGGTGCTTTCCAAGTCTAGCCCTCTCTGTGTCTTCTCCGTTTTGTGGCTGGCTAGGGTTGGTGGCACATAGCTGGGGAAACTTTAAGTCCCCTCTGAAAACCAGCAAATGTATCATGCAAGATAAACCGAACCCAAACAACCCACCATGGAGATCTAGTATTGCCTCCCTAGTCTGATGCAAAAGTGCACTGACTTTGGCAATGAGTGTCCATGCTGGAGTCTTCTCTGGGCCTCCCCGTTCCATGATTCCATTAGGCATCCAGGAAGGTAAAAAGAAAAAAAAATGGGGAAGATGACAGGGACATGGCATAGGAAATTCTGAGGATGGAGGTGACTTAGCCATGGCTGGAAGTTTTATGGGTGGTGAAGTCATTTGGTCATCTTCATCTTGATGATGTTACTAAGATGGAGGTCAGGTGGCATGGTTTATGCCATTTTTAAAAAAAGATTTATTTTATTTATTTTATGTGTATGAGTATACTGTAGCTGTCTTCAGACACACCAGAAGAGGGCATCAGATCCCATTACAGATGGTTGTGAGTCACCATGTGGTTGCTGGGAATTGAACTCAGGACTTCTGGAAGAACAGTCAGTGCTCTTAACCACTAAGCCTTGTCACCAGCCCAGATTTATGCCTTCTTGATGACATCACTCAGGATGGCAGCCAATCACATGGCTGTCTCCAACATGATGAAGTCACTAGTCAAAGTGGTGACAAAGTAACATAGTTACTTTTTGATTGTAGTGAGGGTGGATCCATGATAAAATGAGTCCAGCCCCTATCAGGGAACTAGTCTCTGTGGGATCCACCCATCTCACAGATTAAATATGGACGCTTACTCCCTTTTCTTTAAAACAATCACCTGAGTTAGGTTAGCATAGCTACAGGGGGAGAGAGTCCACATGGCTTGGGGATTTTGGACCGAAAAGAACAAAGCAAATAAGCAGAAGGAGGAATTCCATGGTTCCAACCTCAAAAAAAGGAAGTCCATATGTCTTACCACCAGCTGTAAATAGTAAATGCCAAGTAATGTCATCTGGACCCTGTTTCAGTTTTTCCTCTGCTCATAGATACAGGCAGTTGTTAGGAAGGGAACCCAGAAAAGAGGCAAAAGGAATGAAGGTGTGCCTAACACCTGGAGGTGGCCCTGTTGCCCTGGGAACGTATTGAGACAATGCGGAAGTGACCTTGATGTCATTTTGTCCCACCCAAACAGATCAGACAAATCTGTGATCTTCTGTGCTGGCTGGAACTTAAGACTCTTAAAAAAAAACACTTGTTAAAAATAGTTAACCCTAAGCCGGGCAGTGGTGACATATGCCTTTAATCCCAGCACTTGGGAGGCAGAGACAGGCAGATTTCTGAGTTCAAGGCCAGCTTGGTCTACAGAGTGAGTTCCAGGACAGCCAGAGTTATACAGAGAAGCCCTGTCTTGAAAAAAACAAAAAACAACAAAAAAAGTTAACCCTGACTTAAAACACTGGTAGCCTTGTGTCTTAGTTAGGGTTTTATTGCTATGAAGAGACACCATGACCAGGCAACTCTTATAAAGGCAAACATTTAATTAGGGATGGCTTACAGTTTTAGAGGATTAGACCATTATCATCATGGCAGGAAGAATGGCAGCCTGCAGGCAGACATGGTTCCAGAGAAGGAGATGAGAGTTCTACATCTTGAACTGAAGGTAGCCAGTAGACTCTCTCTTCTGCACTGGGCAGAGCTTGAGCCTTCAGAGACCTCAAAGCCCACCTACACAGTGACACACTTCCTCCAACCAGGCCACACCTATTCCAACAAGGCCACACCTCCTAATAGTGCCACTTCCCTTGGGCCAAGCCACATTCAACCATTCACACATCTTGTATAATTAGAAAGGCATAATTAGACAGGCAACTGGCTGGACACCATAATGTCTACCGAAGTGTAGGACTTAACCATACCAAAAGTGTGTTTGTTCTCTCTTCCTCTAAACCTGATTCAGCGTGTCCCAGGTTCTCTAAGGGAACAGTCTGGAGAGGGCACGGAAGAGAGAATCCATGTCCAGAGAGTGGCGCTGACATAAACAGATTGTAGAGCCTGGGTCTTAACGGTCTCTTCCACATTGTTCAGTCTCTCCTGAAAAGCAGGAGAGATAGAGTCAACAGGGTGGGGTACCCTCTGGGCTAGCCAGAGGAACTGGTTTCCCTCAGTCTGAAAAAAATCTGCTTCTCCTTTTTGATAAATTGTTTCCCATCTGGGTTTTATGAGTGTTAACCAATCAGAGAGCCTGGGTCCCCATAATGAAGGTTTCTCTCACATTGACTTCCAATGCTTAGTCAGTCTCTGTTTGATTCCTTTTTGTAGGGTAGTGTTTGTGTCAGGTGCTTTTTATCAATAGACTGATCATCAGAAATCACCAAAGACACTGACCAAGCTATGGATCAGGATTCTACATCTGCTTTATATAAATATCATGGCTCATGACCTCTCATCCAACCTTCAGGAGGAATAGACACCCAAGGAGGACCTTGCTGTTCTTGGCTTGTGCACAAGCATTACCTGGTCTCCTCGGTATTTTTTTTGGAGGGGGGTCCTTTTTCTTGATATAAAGAAACTTTCAATCCTGGGGTTGTTACTGATGTAAATAGAAGAACATAGTTTACCGGAGAACCACCACAGCCTGCCATGGGACATGTCACCAAGGGAAAAGACACCAAACACCCTCCCAAAGGAATTTAAAATCCAGGACAAGCCCTCATATTGAAAGGATGTCGAAAGAATAATTTTGGTGTGGCACAAAAGAACACACAGGTAAAAGTACCTCAAACAAGGCAATTTCTTTTTGCAAAAAGGGTACACTAGTACTCAAACTGAGT
Source organism: Mastomys coucha (assembly GCF_008632895.1). Lineage (NCBI taxonomy): Eukaryota > Metazoa > Chordata > Mammalia > Rodentia > Muridae > Mastomys > Mastomys coucha. The sequence continues at coordinate 90,459,171 of NW_022196906.1, read as the reverse complement.
TAGCAAGCACCCATGGCCAAGATGGCCTCCATCTTTTTAATTCTAACAGAGGTGGTAACTGTTTCTCATGCCATTTGTGAGAGCACGGCTTCCTGGGTCATGTGATTGGCCAGTAGCACTGAGGAATCTCTAGGGCTTGGACAAAGTGTCAAGTCACAAAATAGGGGAGGGGCTTAGAAAATAGGGATCCGTGTTGGGTTAACTACCTTTGGTAGGAGGACATAAAGGTTTCTTACTTTTCTAGTGACATTGACGCTACCAGAATCATCCATTAAGCTCTTTTTGTGTGATAACTCTTCCTGAAAAAAAATGTAATTAAAAAAAAAAAACTTAAAGGGAAAAGTGATTTATGCTCATAGGTTCAAAGGCTTCAGCCCAGAAACTGGTCATTGTTTATGGGTCATGAAGAAACAGAAGCCAAAGATAAGGGCAGAAGGACTCGTAGCAGAACCAAGTTGCTCAACTCATGGTGGCCAGGAAGCAAAGAGAGCAAAGAACGGTCTGAGGAAAAGATCCATCCTTCAAAGTCACACCTCAGTGACATACGTCATTCATCTAAGTCTCATCTCCTTATAGCTCATTCAGTTATGAGCTCTTCAGTGGGTTAATCACTAATACAATTAGACCCTCATGTTCTAATCACCAATAGCACAAGCACATGATCCCTTTGGGACGATACTTCACATTCAAACCATGACCCGTGTTTCTAGCATGGAGAGACCAAGGACGGTAACAGGGATGCTCTTCCCTCAGACAGGAAGCACCAGTGCGGCTCTTGTCACGAGAGTCTGTGGTGCTCTGTGCATCAGGTTGAATCACTGAATAAACAATTGCACGTTCTGGTCTATTGCTCAACAGAGAAGGCTGCAGTCAAAGGATGTCAGAGCCTGACTCAGCCAGTGCCCAAGCATATAATGACCTGGACACTCAGTAACTTCCTATGCTGTTTTTGAATGCTATTTTTGAAGAGTTTCAAATCAAATTTTTCAGCTTTTTTTCCTTCCTTCCTTCCTTCCTTCCTTCCTTCCTTCCTTTCTTTCTTTCTCCTTCTTTCTTCCTTCCATCCTTTCTTTCTTTCCTTCTTTCTTTCTTTCTTTCTTTTTTTCTTTCTTTCTTTCTTTCTTTCTTTTTTTTCATTCTACAAGCCCAGGTTCAGTAAAAGGACCCTGAAGTGTCCAGAGACTGGATTCTAGCCCTCACTGTCTTACCAGCTCACTTTGTGGGTGACTTTGGGACATGTTGATTATTCTTGGCCTCCCCTTTCCTTTGGCCATAGATTTCTGCATGAATTGGCAATGACTCAGGATTTAACCCTTTTAGCTTCCACTTTGCTACACTGGGCCCTAGGGAGGTCTGTGGTCTGTCTTTCTCATGAACCCTCAACTCCAGTTGCTGTAGCTCATGTCACTGCGAAGTTCAGAAATCCCTGCTGGGTCCTTCATCTCTTCTTGTCTCCTTTCTGAATTGCTTCTTATTGTAAAATGAGAAGGCTGGACTCAGTTCATCTGGCCATTCATCTGGCTTTTGTAAAGTGCTTGCTTTATGAACTTGACCATTTTAGACACACAGCTTGCCACAACCCTTGTCTTTTTATGATTTCTAAATGTGATTTGTGTGAGTTCATCTAATGCTTGCTTTGGTTGTCCTCAGGAAGATCTTTCAGTTGGGCTGAGAGTTTAGAGGACAAAAAAAAATTTAGATTTATGATTCATTGGATTACTCTATTTTTTTTTGTGATTTTTTTTTCTTCTTTTGGCTCACAGTCAGGTTCAGAGTCCTCTTTTATTTAATGTGGTTATTTTGTGTTCTGTTCTTCCAGATTTGACTTTATAATTAAATTTCCCCCAGATAGATGGGAAAATGAGTTCCCCCTCCCTCATTGCTTTCAGGAGTGGGGAGGGGCTTTTATAATAAGCCTCGTGGGGGTGGGGGAAGGGACCGCAGCTGGTAGTAAGGAAAAAGGATCATGCATGCATAAATGAAAACAGACCACCCTGGAGCTGGGGGAGGGTCTGCCTTGCTAAAACATGAGCATGTGTTAGGAAGGGCAGCTCTGCGACCACCTAAGAATGGACCTTTAACCTTTTTGCAAGATATTTCTCTCTCCAAGGTGCTGGGATTACAGATGTGGGGAATACAGGACAATTTCCATTTAATATAAATATGTCAGTCAGTCTGATGTTCTCTGCTATATGAATCGACAGAAATCTATCCTGAATATTTTTTTATCTTAACCTTTAATATTTGAGCACTTAGTATTTCTCCACGTTCCTGTAGTGAATGAACATTCCAGTTATAACCAAAGAAACCAAACCCACAGTGAAGAGAATTTTAAAATTATATTGCCCATCTGAACATTTTGGTGGGCAGCACAGAAATATTTTGTGGGGGTTAATAGATTTGGCAGTAAGGCCAAATTGTGGGCAATTCAGGTCTTTGGAATGTAGAAACTGGTTCAAATAAAGCAACTGGCTCTTCTCCCTAGGAAAACCCATTGGTATGGCAGGCAGTTTGTTAGCTCAAACTAGGCACCCTGTGGCAGTGCCCCTGTGAGAAGGGAGGGGGCAGAGAGCAGGTTCTGTAAGTCCACAGACAAAGGAGGCTGTGCAAATATTTGCAGGCTTTTTGCTCCAGAGGCGAGATTGACTTGAAGGCTTTCATCCGCTGAAGGCTGCTCCAAGCTAACTAGGGATGCTGAGGCAAAGTGGCAAAGTGTGCTGCCTAGCAGAATATTCACGACTTGGAGCGGTCCAGGGTTTTTAGAGGACAGGCAGGCTCATCTTTCAGTGAATGGTGGGTGTTTTCCTGGAGGCTACAACCACGATCTGAGTGTACCAAGGACAAAGGAGTAGGCAGGAAGCAGCTCAGGAGGGAGGGTGGGAGTCAACCATACCTTGCTAGTTCTCTGTTTTCTGGTCATCCAGGGGGCACAGTATGCTGCTCTAGCAGATGAGTCATGAAGGTGACAGGCGCTGTTTTGCAGGAGTCTGTGACACTGTGCTGGGTGGGGGCTTGTCCTAGTCAGGACTCTCTTGGTGGGCCAGGGCCAGAGAAACAGGATTTCACTTGGGGGAAAGTTAGGAGATATTTGGAACATCTATCCGGATAACCAGTATTACATTGGTGTTAGGCATGAGAGAAATCTGCCCCTCTTTCCTGCTTGAGGATATCTGGGAGCTACACTCTTTAGCACTGCCTCCCCAGCTGTTAGCCAAGCGGCTCCAGCTGCCTCAGGCAGACGCCCTATTTCATCACTGCAGAGGAGGGCTTGACACGCTTCCCTTAGGAACCTCTCCTTTTCCCAAACCCATCCAGTCCTAAAGGTCCTCAGGAAAGGAAGTGGGATGCTCTCTCCAGGGTGGGAAGGATGTCGAAGTCTTCAGGGAATAGAGGACGAGGGAAAGAGGCTGGAGAGCCCAAGACCATCACGGTACCAAGTCTTAACCTAGATTGCAGGAAGGTGCAAAGATGGAATCCCTAAGTGCCCTGTGGAGGAAGATACAAGCAGAGGAGACCTATTCCCACTTCCAGTGTGTGCACCTCCAGAATTCCCCAGTCAAGTGGGAGAGTGGCAAATTTTCCTAGAGAAATGGTGCCCGGGTCACCTTTCATCCTTTTGTGATAGTGTTGAATCTAAGACTGTCCACACATCCCGTGTGAAGGGTGAGTAAGTAGCCCTGAAAGGGACCCCTGTGGGTTACAGAAGATGTGCCACAGACTGACAAGAGCTCAATCCAGAAGAACCAAACCAGGCCTGGGTACCAGTTTGCAGAGAGAGAGGCTGGTTTTGTGTTGGAGGCAGAGCTGTGAGCCTGCTGGGGACTCCTGTGGTCCTGAAAGGGTAGTAGACTTGAGAGAAAACAAAGGTGAGTGTCTGGGGTCAAGTTCCGGGCCTGAAGCTGACATGCCTGCTCTACAGGCATTTTTTTTTTTTTTTTTTTTTTTTTTTTTTTTTTTTTTGCTTTGGTGTGGATGTGGATGAAGTTGTCTGTCATCTGTAGCCTATGTGATGCGTGAAGAAGTGGAACGTGAAACGAGAGCAGAACTGTCTGAGGCTGTGGAGAGAAGGAAGAGTCTGTGTTGGGTAGGGTGCCTGGACTACGGAGGTCCTTGAGGGCCAGCCCACGTAGGAATTTAAGGGGGAGTGAGATTTCATGCTCATGTCTTGGGGAAAGCTGTCGATAGCACTCAAGGCATAAGCAGGCTGAAGGTAGTGTTCAGTCTGGGTCATACATACCATGAGAGGGATAGTAGCTTGTGTCATCAAGGCACTGGACAGACAAAGGATTCCTGATGGCCGAACTACGGGAGTAAATGGAATTCAGGTCAGGGAAGTAGAATCTAGCTGATCTGAGGGACGGGGGTGGGGGTGGGGTGGGGTGGGGGAACTGGAGGTAGATAGAAAAATGATAAAACATAAAGTGTTTTGATTTAGTCACTATCGAATGAGTTAGGGAAAATCAAGTGGTGCGCTCCCTTGGAGCCGCACCTCACAGGAAATAGTGGCTAACTGCACCTGTTTTGCTCAGGGTCAGTTGAGAGAGGCACATGGGTGTCACTGTAGTCCTGGAACTGACAACAAAGGCAATCTCATAACGTGGTTAGTGAGATCCTTCTTTACAGCATTTAAAAAAAAAAAAAAAGAAAAGAAAAGAAAAAATTAAAGCAGCATAGCACTACAGAACGAGTGCTGCGCTAGTCTTCCGCGGCCAAACCTGGGGTCATGCAGAAACGACCCCGGGACTCAGCCGCGACCTCGCAAGGGTGCCTGCAGGCCTTTAGGGACAAAACTACTGCGAAGTCTAGAGTAGACACAGGCCGGATGTGGCCCGCGCCGGAAGAGAAGCGCGGGACAGGCGCTTGGGTGGAGGTGGCACGGTGGCCAGGATATGCCAGTTTTAAGTCCACGAGGCACCGCAGGACCCACGTCGGCGGCTGGATCTGCGGCGCAGGGTCCGGCACACGCAGTCCCAAAGCACCCATGCCAAGGCTGGGACCGGTCCAGGGCCGGGTCCGGGGCCATGGCAACCCTCCCGGGTCCTAAGTCCGGCGTAGCTCGGAGGAGCAGGCCCTGTGCGCTCGGAGTGCGCGCGCTTCCCACGACCGGGATGGCGCGACCAGAGCCTGTCCGGATGGCTGTCTGGACCCTGCGAGGCCGCGGCCGCTTCCAAGGCCGGGGTTGCGGGTCGCCGCAACCTGCGGGTCCGGCACGGTCGCCTGCGGGGAGGAGCTCCAGGGCGCCCTGAGCGCCTCGGGCCGGGCAGGGACCTGGCGGTCCCGGCAGGGGGCGCTGCGGAAGCCCGAGTCCGGCGGCCTGCGCGCGCCACCGCCGCCTGCACTCCCGCCAGGAGGAGCTGGCTGCCGGTGGAGAGCCCAACACACAGCAACCGAGGCCGGGACCGGGGGCGGTGAGTGCGGTCGTGAGGCTCCTCGCAGGGCGGGCTTGGGTCGAGGGTCTCGGGGGGCGACCCCGGAGAGGTGTCCGCGATGCTGGGATCGGGAGGCAGGGGCGGGCTTCCAAGCAGCGGGTGTGAGCCCCGCTACCAAGCTCTTTCCCTTATCTACGCGCTCCCCAGTTTCCACCTCTCCCTATGCCCTCCCCGCGTTGGGGGTTGGGGGGGGTCCCCGTCCTCCGATCCGTGTCTCCTTTCTCAGCCCTGCACCCTAGAAGCCTGCCCGCACACCCCCTTTTCACCCTCAAGCCCTCCCACGCCTACCTCCTCCCGGTTGCCTGCCGCTCGCTTCTCCCTCCCAGCTCGGCTCCTACGGTCCCCGCCGCCACCCCAACGGGGTCCCATTGCTGCCCCCGCGCTTCTGCTGCGCGACGCAGCGGGAATCTGAGCTCCGGGGTCCCCCTTCTCCCGGCTGTCCCGAAGCAGCGGTGTCCAGGTAGAAGGCGGTTGCAACTTCACGGCCTGCCCCGGGGGGTGGGGCTGGTGCTTGGCCAGCTACCTGCTGCCCTCGGCGCAGGAGCCCTGGGCCTAGCCGCGGGCCACTTCACGCGTGCAGGTTACGCTTGCTCAATGTTCTGCTTAGGACAGTGTGGATACTTTTGCTTGGTGAACTTGGATAGGTTGCGATTTCTAAAACAGAAGCCGGCTTTGCCACACACAAATATGGAGCAGGTTTTCTTTGCGGCTGTGACTGGCTGTCAGTAGTACCTGTGGATGGGGAAGGATTAGCAGTGCTGGGGGAATGGAGCCATATCCCCACTCTCTCTCACCACGGCTCTGGGAGGCGCAGGGGAACGTAACTATCCCCTCTTGGGTGGGCCGGTGCCTTTGTGGAAAGGCAAGGATGCCTTCTAAACATTCAACAGGTAAAACCGGTTAAGAATTTGGATCAGATCTGGTGTGGATAGGGACATGTGGGATGAGTGACCAGGGAGGGGCTCTGGGAGAGTTCCACCGCTTAGGGACATGTGTTGCTCTCTTTGCGGCAGGCCCCAGGCTGGACCTGACTATGGACTAGACAGTGCTGAGCCCAGCCTACCCTCTGGAACTGTCGGTCGGGCTTGGCACCAGCCCTCTCCTCAGAGGTGTTGGTGCCCTGTGGTGACATCTGTGGGAAGAGGATTTAAAGCAGATGTCTTGGAAAGCCTCCTGCTCCCCGGAGAGAAGTGGAGATGGCATGGTGACAGCCAGTGTGTGCGTTCACCCCTTCCCTTGGGGGGGGGTGTGTCTTTCATTAAATCTTAGATTAAATTAATTGTCTATTCAGAGAACGAACACATAAAGGGTATTTCTCTTTTAGGATTGGCTCCTGGCCAGTCCGCCCTCACAGATACCTTGGGAGGCTGCAAATGGAAGGCTGCAAATGGGTAGCAGTGGCAGCGTGGACCACCTGGAGCACAGCACTCCAGGCTGTAGGCCTGCCCTATCTGACTCTGTGGTTTTTCTTTGATGGCTCCGGTGGTGATTAGTTCAATATTCCTTTACTATTGAATAGATAAATAATTAGCCAAGAACACAGCGGGGCTCGGTAGGGCCCTTCTGAGTGTTCACAGCTTCCTGTGTGACTCTTCTTGTCCTCACAGTGATAAGGCTGCTCTCAGGAGTCCCTCTGTCTAGGAATGAATACCTGCAGGACTGCGGTGGACTTTAGGACCTGGCCAGGTGTCCCTGCCTGTTACCCAATGTTTATTTAAAAAAAAAAAAATCTTCGTGCATCAGTCTTGAGTCCACAACCCATGCCCTCCACTGGGCTGCAGTATTTTCAAAATATCTCTCAATTCAACAGATCTGAATATACATACCTATAAATGTTAAAGTCTCTATTGCTGGAGACAGACCCACTGGGCTTGAAGGGGTAGGGAAGGGATAGAAAGGTCAGTTCCTAGATCAGGCTCCGGTGGTTGGACCGGTCCCTCAGTGGAGACTTCAGACTTTAAAGAAGGAAATAGTTTTCTTCATCCTAGAAATAGGAATGGGAGTGTAATGAGCATTCCCCAAAGCTGTCTGCTGAGAGGCAAAAAGGCCACCAAGACTTATCCTGCTGAGGCCCTTGCTTCTTCATACAATTTTCTTTCTTTCTTTCATTCATTCATTCATTCATTCGTTCGTTCATTCATTCATTCATTCTGGCTGGCCTGGAACTCTGTGTAGACTAGGCTGACCTCATATTCAGAGATCCACCTGCCTCTGGGTCCCAGGTGCTGGGATTAAAGATTTGCACCACCACTCCTGGTAGCCCTGGCTTCTTGGACATCCCCCTCCCCTGCCTGTTGATGGAGGAAGCTGGTAGGGAGGTGGGGTCCCTTGTAGAGCCTCACCTGCCACTTCAGGCTGTGCTGATCTCACTCTGGTGGATTCTGCCTGCTCCAGACCTGGTTACCGTGGCAGCCCAGGAGTGCCCTTGCATGTACATTTTTGGTAGTATGTTTTACAGTTCTACTGGGGGGAGGGACTCCAGTGATTGGTGGGGGGGGCATTGCTTTGGTCTATCAGGAGTAGCTTTGCTCTAGGCAGAGAAAGCAAAGTCCAGCTCTTTGTCATGTGAAAGGCCAATTTGAGGAAGAGCATACCCAGAGACCCCGCTGTAGGGCCTCTGTCCACTTCTCTTGGGAATCTGGGGACAGCTGGAATTCAGAGTACCACTTGTTTGTGGGGACCTGTGCTGCCCTGGTCGCCATTAGCTTATCTTTCTCATCCAGACTGTCTCTGTTCAGGTTTGGCTGTTACCCAGAATTGCTGCAGCTGGCAAAAATCTGTTTTCTAGAGGAGGTTTAATTAACGCCTGCAGTTTGAGAGTGAGAAAGGAAGGGTGGGGAGAGAAAGAGAGATGCTACTGTATGAAGGGGGTGGGAGAGAAGATAGAGAGAGCATTGGAATACTGACAATCCAGAAGAGAGTTCAGCTCCCGGTCCTGTCTCCGACAGGGCTCTGGTTGGTAGGTAAGGAATATGCCCACATTCTGGTGTAGGGGTCACCGCTTAGAAACAAAATCGCTAAGCCAGAAGAAAATGAACTCCCAGTGATCTAAAGAAAAGTTTTCTGGGCTCACACTTCTGGTCCTTAAAAGGCCTGGGAAGCCATCTACAAAATGGACATGACCAGATGAGAAGACATTTGACTGTTGTAAGCTTGTGTCAGGAGTGTGCCCTGGGGATCTGGTCCACTGAGCCAGGTTGGTCAGGGGGGTCTAGCCTAGGGGAGCCACCTCACTCTGGAGATGCTGTGGGAACTGTCTAGAGACAGTTCAGTGGGTGAGAGCTAGCCACCCAGAGCAGGGTCCAGTGTTGCAGGGGTACCTATCAGCTTGGAAGTACCTCAAGTCAGCCTCTAGGGGGCACCTGTGAACCCGGGATACACTGCAGGGTCTACTCTGGGTCCGAGAAGACAAGAGAGCTTCCCCGCTCACCAAACCAGAATTCATCCTCTGGTCCCCATCCCTTCATCCTTAGAGCTCACAGGCTTCCCAGCCCATCTCAGATGGGGAAGCCACTGTCTTTAGTGAAAGACCAGTCTTTTATGAAGGGAAGAATTTAATGATTAAAAGTCAACAAAACAAAACAAAACAAAGCTTGACTGAGCCTAGTGCTGGCAGCCTGCAGTGCTTCCTTTTGAGTACGCCATCCCTCCTCCTAAGCCTTTCACCTATGTCTGCATCCCTCCATCCCTTTACCCATTGTACGTTGCTGGTACCTTCACTGTGTTGGGAGCTCTGAGTTGGAGGAGTTTGGGGAACTCAGATATCTAATATTAGATGGTAATTGGGGGTACCCCTAAAGTAGAAACATAGACAGTCTTCAGCTCCTGGGGCGAGTTCCTCCCTTCTGGATTCTTATGACTTGGAATATTCTCCCATTCTTTCTTTGGTTCCCTCCAGAGAGTAGGGAACCATAGAAACGTACAAGTGCACTTAATACCTGCAGTCACTCTCTCAACATGCACATTCATGGTTCTGTCTGCAAAGCGTCTTTTTGTCCCCATGTCACACCCCCTGTGTCACACCCACGTGTCACACCCCTGTGTCACTTTATGAGACCAGCTTCCTCATGGAGAGCTGTAGCCAATAGCATGGAACCCAGACCTGTAAAGGACAGAGTGCGATCAGAATTGTGGTGCCTGGTGTCTATGACCCACCTCTCCTCCCCCTCCTTTTCACTTCTGCTTGTGGGGAAGGACATCCTTTATACCGACTTTACAAATAGTTTGACACTGTTTCTCCTACCCCGTTTGTTAGACCCGGCTTTCCAACTAGCAAAGTGCAGCTTGCCTCCCTAAGCTGGCCGCATTCTCGGACCCAACACTGACTTTCAGAGATAGAACAGTATATTATTTTGAGCATCTCAACTGTAATGTAAAATGAATATCCCACCAACTTTATTATTTGCAAATACAGAAGAATATGAGGAAAAATATTGTTAAGTCTTTGCTTCTAAAATCATAAAGTTGGATTGCATTGTTATTAAAGTTGTAGCAGAATCATTTAAATGCTTAGAAGTAAATTTGTACACTTTAAAAGTGACTACTAAAATGTAGGGAGATTTACATTTGAACTTCCTAAAAATATAGACAGTGGCTAGAGAGGTGGCTCAGTGATTAAGAGCACCGGCTGCTCTTCCCCAGGACATGAATTCAATTCCCAGCACCCACATGCGTGCTCACAACCATCTGTAATTCCAGATCTAGAGAATTGGTTGCCCTTTCTGGCCTCTGTAGGCTCTGCACACGCATAGTGCACAAACATACATGCACAAAACAGCCATACATGTAAAATAAAAATAAATTTTAAAAAATATAGGCAAAAAATTTAGACATTTGGGCAATACAGGAGTTTTAAACCCCTATTTGTAGGACTATGACCCCATTAGAACTCTCTGGGACATCCATGATCTATATTGGCATGTGATCGTTTTGATTGTCAAGTTGATAGGATCTAGAAGCGCCTAAGAGGCAAACCTCTAGGCACGTCAGTATGGGATTATCTAGATTATCTTGATTGAGATGGGAAGACCCTCTCCAACTTTGGGTGGTAGGGTTGTGTGGACGGGGTCCTAGGCAGAATGCAAAGCAGAAAAGCAAGCTGAGCGCTAAGCTTCACTCTCTGCTTCTGCCTGTGGGTGCAGTGTGAGCAGCCACCTCCTGCCGTGTGTCTCTCCTACTACGATGGACTGCATGCCCTGGACCAGTAAATCCAAGTAAGCCCTTCTTCCCTTAAACTGCTTCTTGTCCCATATTTGGTCTTGGCAAGGAAAGTAATAAATATAGGAGGAATGGGACTTCAAGGTGGCCAAAAGGCTTCCCTTAGAACTGACACCTGTGATGTGGGTTGGGAAGCTAAAGTTGGAGGGTTGCAGGTGTGGGGAGTCCAGCCTAAGCTACATAGAGGGACCATATCTCCATATCTTTTTTTTTTTTTTAAGTCTTCCCTTAGAATTAAGCTCTCTTCAGCAGAGAATTGATTTGGATAATCCTGCTACAGTTGCTGGATAATCAGATGTGATTACACAGCCATTTGGAGATTGCAGGTGGCCTCTTATGTCAGGATGAGTGAGTATTGGCTTTCCTTAGAGCGTCCTCCAAGTCAAACAAAACAGCTTGCGTTCTCTTAACTCCCTGGGAAGATTTCCCGGGTGTGTGGACGTCAGAGTCTCCATTGATGCTTTCTTTCTCCTCGAGGACCTGATTTGGGTTGTGGAATTCAGCACAGTGCAGAGGGTAGGAGCGGAGACTCTGAGCCCAGGGTGACTTTGTATCCTTGGGCAAGCTACTTCCTGGAGCATAGAATGCTTCAATTTCCTTATTCATAAAATTAAGGTGATGCCGACGCCTACCGTGTGGTACCATGGATCTTTAATAATGTACATCCCAAGGGTTTAGAACTGGTATATGGTACGTGCTTAATGAATATTAATTACTATTGCTCTTCACTCATTGTTTTAGATGCGAGCTGTCTGTTGAGATGCTGGGTTTAGAAATGGCTCTTAAAATATTTAGGCGGGCACTGGGGCTTGAACTCGCCTCATCCATGCCAGGCAAGCATTCATCCACTGAGCTCTACCCCTTGCCCAAGAGGATAGATATAGGATAATGGACAATATATATATATGACTGTCCTGATGGAACAAAGGGTTTTAAGCCTGTGTTCACAGCAAAGAGCTAGTACAACAGTGAAGAGCTAGCTCAGGCTCTCCTGGCTGGTGGCCAGCTGCAATGGCTGTGAGCGTCTGGGAGATTAGGATGAGCGCCCGGAGAGATTAGGATGGAAGAGGGAGGGAGCACCAGCTGGTGTACGCTGGAGTCATGAGATGGCCTTGCCAGCTGTTTAAATAAACTAGAAACTCATTTTCCTTGCTCTGTGTCCGACCCAGGCTTGTGATTAACATTTTAACTCATTCTTGGATACGTGTCATGAGTGAGATGTGGGAGACCCGAAGCCCACTATTTGCTCACCTGCCAGTATCTCCAGCCTTATTCTCTCTCCCAGTTGACAGAACACTGTCCCCACTCCTGTTTCAGATTGGGTATTCTTCTGCCCCAGAAGCTTGCTGGAGACCCAGTGCCCTCTTAGACTGAGTGGCTGCTGTAGCTGCTGGAGACAGGTAATGGACTAGCCAGAGGCAAGGAGTCAGACCTCCAGGTCTCTTATATCTGCCACAGCCAAGCCTTCTTCACCAGGTAGTCTGTGTTGCTGGGTTTGGGTTTACTAACTGGACCATCCTGCAGCTGGCCTGTCTACCCTGCGCCTTGGCAGACCTGACAGGGGACACTGACAGGGGACCTGCAGTCATGGGCTGTACACTGGGAAACCTCTGTGATGGACTCTTAGGAACCTCAGCGCTTCCCAGATTGTTCTAAGTGTGAGTAGCACACCTTCTTTGCTAGGAACCTGGTAGCCATGTCTCTTACCCAAAAGCCTGTTCGTTTCTGTCCATTTTTAAACTGCTTAAATTTGAAAAATGAATGAGGCTTTGTCTTAAAAAAAAAAATCTTGCCTCATACTTGGACAGCAGAAATGGCAAATGATTTCATTCATGTCCAAAGAATTGAGTTAAAAGGGGGCAACTTCCCTGGCTGGGAGCTCTGACTTCTCTGGCTTTCCTCTTGATCTTCCAACCCAGTCCTCTTTTGCCGCCAATCTGTCTGTCTCTGTCCCAGTTCCTAATGGAGACTCAGACCTGAAAAAAAAAAAAAAAAACCCCAAAGCTTAGACATTAATGATTGAAGGTCACGGCCTAGATGGTTCATTTTTTTGGCTCTGTCTCCAAGGTGAAAAATTACTGACTTCTAGAGAAAGTGTATTTTAAAGGCTGACTAACAACCAGCAGGCAGAAGGAGCCCAGCTCGCTGTCTCCAGCCTTCTTGAGCTCACGGCGCCTGAGTTTTGATCTTCTCCTCTTGAGTATTCTTGATCTAATGACTGATGATTATCCTGGTGCAGCTGGATTAATTGATGGTCTTTAAAGACTCGGCTTACGGTGGGTAAATGCAGTCAACTCAGCTGAAGATGGTGCTCTCTCAGCTGGAGAAGCGTTAACTTTGGATATGCAACGCCAGAAAGGGGTTGAGACCGTCTTACCTTAGTCCGGGTCCACTAGCCCATGCTCACAGCCCCACGGGATATTGTGTGTCCTCTCAGTATATGCACATTGACTGACTGCTCAAGGACCCATCTCCTCTAGGTGTCTGGGAGTGGAGGGCAGAGGCTGCACCCTACACATCTCAGAGGTTTTCGCCTTTACCACTAAAGGCATGAAATAGGGCTCAGTACAGACTGGGCGAATCAGTGATGAGCGTGCAAAGCGCCTATGGATGAGTGAGCACCCTTAGCTGCAGGTTGTAGGGAATTGTGCCTCAGTGGCCTTAGGGAATGGTGCTGTGTAGCCGAGTGTCTGAAGGTGGGGGCTGCTGTGTTCAGCAGCTGTTGCGACAGTTCTCATGTTTCTCCCTTTTTCTTGAGTTCGTTATAGGATTATAGATACAGGTGCTTCTTCATTTGCAGCGTCCTTCGTCTCTCTGTCCTTCTTCCTTGCACAACTGCCCGGATCCAATATCCTCAAGCTTGGGGAATGGCTGACAAGGAAACTGATGTGGGCCTGGAGTGTTGATGGATACTATGGAAAGCTAAGGCCCTGGGTACTGAGATTTGAGATTGCTCAGGATTAGAGAAAATCTCTCATCCTTGGGCAAGCTGCCTGCTTCAGAAAGGATGAAATACTAGCCACGTTTGATAACTTTTTTTTTTCAAGATAGGGTTTCTCTGTATAGCCCTGACTGTCTTAGAACTCATTCTGTAGACCAGGCTGGCCTTGAACTCAGAAATCCGCCTGCCTCTGCCTCCCAAGTGCTGGGATTAAAGGCGTGCACCACCACTGCCAGACTGGTAACTTTTATCAGGAAAGCAGACATTTTCCCGAAGACCCCAGCAGAATTCTCTGACACTTGATGGCCAGAAATGTATCACATGGTTGCCCCTTCCCCCCAGTTAAAGGGACCATGTGGATATTTATCAGTGCACACCAAAGAAGGGTCATGCAAACAGATCCCATAGCTTTCGTGGCTACAGTGCGATAGGGATGTACTTTATTCACACATGAATCTAACAATGGCTGTTCCTGATAGTGTGGGAGACTCTCTTCAAAGAGATGGCTTAGGGACACATGTTCTATAGAAATGGGCATACCATACTCATTTGTACCGAACAGTGGGAGAGGTAGGGACATGGGGTGAGGCAGTGCTGCAGTATTTTATGGGCCAGCTTCGGGGTGAGCTACTGCCTCTGGCATTCCATTGGTCAGGGGTTGCCCCAGAGCTTGCACACTTTCTGCAGGAAAGGCTGCTAAATACTTTCTTTCTGTGGCATATCTAAGAGGGAGAGGAGATGAATTGGCGATTAGCTACCGTCTTTGTTATACTGTCTCCTCCGAAGCTGGGACTCCATTAGCAAGGAAGAAGAAGTGAGTCTTATGGAGAAGTTGGGGAGGAAACTCCCATAGGAGGAAAGATGCTAAGAAGGCTCTGTTTTAATAATTTATTTGTATTTTATGTACATAGGTGTTTTGCCTGTATGTGTGAGGGAGTCAGATCCCATGGAACAGGAGTTACAGACAGTTGTGAGCTGCCATGTGAGTGCTGAGAATAGAACCTGGGTCCTCTGGAAGAGCAGCCAGTGCTCTTAACTGCTGAGCCATCTCTCCAGCCCCAGGATGTCTGTTTTACATCACTGCTTCTTTGCCTCCATTAGGAATCACCAGCTGACTGTGGAGGGGAATGGAAGGTCTTCATTCCTTGGTCCTGGTGGAATAGCTCCTGATGGGTTCATCTCAGGTTGGAGGTTATTCCAGGGGAAGTGACCTTCAGCTCTCCAGGACTAGGGGAGCCTGGGAGTGCTCCTTGCCCTGGAGCCCACCCAGCATCTGAAGTCTCCCTTCATCTAAAACCCATTCACTCTCAGCCCACACCTGGATACAGCAAAGAATGACCTTGATTCCCACTCTTACTGAGAGGTGCTTCTTATGTTGTGCTCATTTGTCAGTAAACAGAGCATTGGTGAGAAGTCGCCTGACTTAAATGGGGTCTCATGCTTTCTTCAGTTTGTCTCATGTCAGGTGCTTTTCTAGCCACAGTGCTTGCTGGTGTCCTTCCCTTCTCCCTTCGTCCCTTTCTTCCTCCACACCTGCTGAGTACTGCAGCTTACTTAGCTCTGAGACACACACACACACACACACACACACACACACACACACACACGCGCGCGCGCGCACACACCCACACCCTCTCCAAACACTGGAAGAGGTCAGAGAGGAACCTGACATGAGCCCTTAATGCTGATGGACACCAGAGGACAGTTCAGCCCCGGGCATTGAGGCTGTCTAGTATTGAGGAATATCACCCAACCTTGGGTTCAGGGCAGCCATCAGAGGAAGGTGACACCTATGCCAAGTTTAAGGATGGTCAGGAATAAACCAAGTCAAGAGAATGTCACGGCCAAGGCAGTGACATGGGCCCAGATACTAATTTGTGAAAAGAGTGGCATGAGGTTCTTGTAGTCCATGTGCCAAAGCTGGGGTGGGCCGTTCACTGGTTGGGCACGGCTGGGCTTCAGCACCTGAGGTGGCAGGAGCCAGCGCATGTGACAGACGAGGACTCCTCTCCAGTGGCACTCAGGGCCTGGCTGTGAAGTGGTGAGGCTGCCGAGTTCTGGTCAGAGTTGAAGCAGGGCTTGGCCACTTTGCAGTTCTGAACTCCGCTCAGAGGGTTTGTGTTGGACGCTGAGGAGAATATGGGCTTCACCGCTTGTGCCGTCACCTCTCATGCCCTAGCCCTCTGTCACCAATCCTCGGCTGGTCCTGTGCCCAAGCATTACTCAGGCTGTAAAAATAGAGCCTGGCAGCAGAGCCCCAGCGAGGAGTTGGTGAGGAGAGCGGGCTGTCACCACCTCTCAAGACACTTAACCAGTGAGAGTTTGATGCAGGGCTTTCTTAGAGCCCCAGGGGATGAGGTCCTAAGCTACGAGTTCCCTTTAGCTTTGGGTTCCTACCAGTACTCTGTGTGTACTCTGTGCCACACTGACTCTGGTTGGTACCTGCCCCGACCTCAGGCTCATACCCACACAGTAACTCTAAAATGCACCAAGTGGGCTCGGCTTGAGAAGTCGGGGCTCCTGTGAGGCCACCCAGCGTTCTTTCAGGTGCCTCCATCACCAGGTGAGAACCTGGCCAGTCAGATAGGTGTAGTCTGCTCTGCCTGTGGAGGATGGCCCTCATGGGTACAGCATTGAGCTGCTTCTCCTTAGGGAACTGAGGGTTGAGCTGAAAGCTGTCAGCTGCCCTCATTGTGATGAATGGCCCCAAGGGCGATTTCCCTCATCCTCCCTCCTAAGCCTTGTTTATTGGAGTGGACTTGATGGGGGTGGGGCAGAGAGATCGACCTTCAGGCAGCAGATGAACAGCTCTTTCCCTTTGCCTCCAGGGAGGTTGGTGTGAATTCATAGATGCTGTCTCTGGCCAAGGTCCACATGCTTCAGGGAATGCGATAAGTAGTCACCATCCTGTCTCAGGGCTTGGCAGGGCACATTGTCCTGACTCCGCCATGATCCCAAGAAGCAGGTAATGCAGGAGAACAGGGGTGCCACCAAGGCAAGGATTTGAGCTGCTTTGGCTCACTTATTTCCATTTCTGCAAGTTTAATGAGCATGACACAACTGCCCAGTAAGTAAGTATTGTATGAATACGGGGAAATCCTCACTCTCTGGAGAGCCTCCTGCAGCACAGAAAGCCACATTTGGGACGTGGTGGAGTACAAGCCTGGAGCTTGTGACCAAAGCCCTCTGTCTCTGCGTCTTGGAAGATAGAGGGCCCAGAATTCAGGAGAATGCCTTCTAGCTGCTACTGCCTTCCAGTGTGTCTCTCCGCGGCTTCAGTGTGACCTCCCTGTGGCTTCACTTCCATACTTCAGTGGTGTGCTCGGATGTGCAGTGGCTCCCTACTCTTGTGGGAGTCTAGTCTGGGTCCATTTGTCCTCTTTTCTGTTCCCCGATGAGCTGCTGTTTAAAGTTTGTCATCAACAGCAAAGGAGTGATCTTTAAACCCCTCTGTACCACTCTGCCTGTCAGTGCCCCATGGAGGCCCTCCTGTTCTGCCCTAGCGTTGAGTTTCACACAGTGCCTGCGTCTTCAACAATCCCAGCTGACAGTGCTCCCTATTCCCTGCTCCTTGGCCTCTGTCACTCATAGTGCTCCCTTCTCCATGTCTCTGGTCCCTGCAGTCCACAGTGCTGCCCATACCCCACCTCTGTGGGTCACAGTGCCACCCTTGTCCCACCTCTGTGGGTCACAGTACCACCCTTGTCCCACCTCTGTGGGTCACAGTGTTGCCCACATCTCACCTCTGTGGGTCACAGTGCTGCCCATACCCTACCTCTGTGGGTCACAGTGCCACCCTTGTCCCACCTCTGTGGGTCACAGTGCTGCCCATACCCTACCTCTGTAGGTCACAGTGCTGCCCATACCCCACCTCTGTGGGTCACAGTGCCACCCTTGTCCCACCTCTGTGGGTCACAGTGCCACCCTTGTCCCACCTCTGTGGGTCACAGTGCCACCCTTGTCCCACCTCAGTGGGTCAGGTACCCTATACCCACCTCTAGGCCTCTATAGCTCACAGAGCTCCTCTCCCTGCCTCTAGACCTCAGTGGCCTTCCTCTGTACAATCCTTTGCATTTTGTATTTTACATTTTACCTCATCTTCCTCGGACCTTGGCTCCTGCCAGTGTGGGTGTGCTCAGTGTGAGCTGCAGCAGCTCTGTTATTGTCTGACTCACACTTGGGCTCTGCTGCCTGCAGTGTTGAAAGGAGACACTATTTCCAGACCACTGGCCTCTTTATAATTTATGAGGTACCTGCCTTTGAGATCTTGCTTCACTACATTGTTTAAAAAAAACCAAAAGAATAATTTAAGTAAATTTTATAGCATTTCCCCCATGAGTTTTAAAACCAATACATTTTTATTTTTATTATTATTAATTTGAGTGGAAGCTAGGCATATATATAGGCATACATATGCCTGTGATCCCAGCACTTGGGAGGCTGAGGCAGATGGGTTACAAATGAGAGAGAGGAAGAGAGAAACGGGAACAGGTAAGAGACGCCTGTTTCTAAGATTGCTGTTACCTTCTTCAGGAGTGCAAGAAGCTGGGCTTCCATTTGCAGTGTGTTTAATTTACCTGTAACGGGAGACATAACCACTGGTAACATTTAGGACAGCTCTTTCCCCTCTAGGTGTTTTCATTGTTCAAATTGTTACTATTAAAGTAGTGTTGGAGAAGAACAAAGGCAAAGGTTACAAAAGCGGTGTAGAGGGTTACAGATCCTGCTAGAGCAAGGCCCTCCCGTTATCCCTAATACAGGTGGTGACTATGCCCCAACCCACTGACGGGAGGTCAGTATCCTGACATGATTGGCTGATAGGCTGGAAGTCCAGAAAATATGGGCCCTGGTCAAGCTAACCACTGGAAAGAAAATAGTTTTCACAATTTCCTTACGTGTGTGTATGTGTGAATATGTATATGTATATATACATCTTCCATATTTTTTTTCTTCAAATTTAGCCAGCATATGCTGTCTTGGTGAGGTCTGTAAGCATGGTTCAGGAAGTTTCTGTCTTCCTAGGGGAGCTGCTTTTGTCTGGGCAATTGACCTGGCCCAACTGGAATGTTAGGTTTTCTCCCTGGCCAGAGAGTCTGCTCTTTTGAGCAGGTATCTCCTCGGAGCTGTTGCTTACTGCTCTTTCCTTGGCTCCCTCTGCAGAGGTGACCCAGGAATGGCTTAGGAGGCAGGTTAGAGAGATCAGGGCTCACAAAACACTGGGCATCTCTGACCTATGACAAGGAGGCTGCCAGGAGGCCTGAGGGACAGTTTTAGCTTTAATGCCGGGGAGAAAATAGTTACATTTCTTATGAGTCTTTATCCTAAACTGCCTAGCACTCCCCCCCTCACACACACACAGACACACACAAACACGCACGCACTTGCAGTAACCCTGAGTGCCATTAGGAATGAGGTGTGATGGAGCTTCTTTCAGCTGAAGGTAGTATCAGGCAGGGCGGGCAGAACCTGCCCCCACCACTTGGCCTATCCAAAAGGCCCCCAAAGTACATTGGGTGCTTTCATTTTTTTAAATTTATTTATTTGTTTATTTATTTATTTATTTATTTATTTATTCAATGTGTATGACTACACTGTAGCTGTACAGATGGCTGTGAGCCATAATATGGCTGCTGGGAATTGAACTCAGGACGGTCCGAGCCGCTCGCTAGCTCTGCACTGCTCACACTCACGTAATTCACTGTAGCTGTCTTCAGACGCACCAGAAGAGGGCGTCAGATCTCATTACGGGTGGTTGTGAGCCACCATGTGGTTGCTGGGATCTGAACTCAGGACCTTCGGAAGAGCAGTCAGTGCTCTTACCCGCTGAGCTGTCTCACCAGCCCCGGGTGCTTTCATTTTTATAACAGCAAGTCCTTGACTAGAACCTGGAAATCTTGTGAGAGTGAAGTGAAGCCAAGGGTTGTTAGCATTACAAGTTAGGCAGGAGGAACCAGGAGAAGCTCAAATCAAAGTCTCTTGATGCATTCACAGGAGCATCCATCTCTTGACTGATTTGTTTCTCTTCATTCGCCTCCCTTTGGCCTTCAGGGCTGCTCTCCAGAGTAAATGCCCAGGATCTGCTTTGAAGCCTTGGAGCAGCTGGAATCAGCACTGAGTTCCCTCTCAAATGGCTTCTAGAGAGGCAGAGGAAAGAACCTTAGCTCTCACTTATTTCTTGGGTTAAACGGTAGTGGGCCCGGCTCTCCTAGCTGTAGGCAGCTGCTGCAGGGAGCTGAGGTCTGGACTCACAGCAGAGCAGCATTTGTCTTATCAAGAAGGAAATCCTTAGTGAGAAATAGCTGTTTAGATGACGGACGTCCCCTATGGATTTAAGCCTCATGTGCGAGCAGGGTGATCCCCCGGAGTGTGGAGGAAGCACGCCCATCATTTTAGTGGCTGCTTATGCTTTCCTGCTGGGTGCCATCACCACAAAGGTGGCCAGTTAGTCACTTCCCCCTCTTTTACTAAAGTCAAGGCCAGATGAGTGGGCTTGAGAGGAACTCTGGCCTCTCCAGCCTTCCTTCAACCATTGTTTCATTGCTGTGAGGAGGAGTTAAAGGCCTTGCTTGACCACAGATTCACTTGAAGGCACAGGGGAAATTCTTTGTAGGCTAGACATGGTTAGAGTTTGCCAGGTGGGCCTTCATGAACAAGAGAACAGGTGGCTCCCCATAGTGTGCAGGACATTTTAGGGATGCACCACAGTTCCCTGGGACGGGGGAACTATTCCCTTCCCATCCCTCAGTATTGGCCTCCAAGTATGATGTCCTAGTCAGTGTTCTGTTGCTGGGAAAAGACACCATGACCACGGCAACTCTTTTAAGAAAAGCATTTAATTGTGGCTTGCTTACAGGTTTTAGAGATTGAGTCCATTATCGTCATGGTGGGGAGCATGGCGGCCCTCAGGTAGATATGCTGTTAGAGAATTAGCTGAGAGTTCTCTATACAGATCCATAGGCAGCAGGAAGAGAGAGAGAGAGAGAGAGAGAGACACGGGGCCTGGCTTGGACTTTTAAAACCTCAACACCACCTCCCCACACCCCTACCCCCCAACACACCACTGACACACTTTCTTCAGCAAGGCCATGCTCAATCCTTCTCAAGTAGTGCCACTCCCTGATGACTAAGTATTCAAATATATGAGCTTATGGGGACCACTCTTATTCAGACCACCACATCTGGCCGCTGAACACCCAAAAGGTTAGCAATACCAACCTGCTACTTTTAACTACTGTGTGATCCTTTGGTAAAGCTTGGATAAAACCACTTGTACACACTGAGTAGACATATATTTAAGCAGAATTTTGACAGCAACGTGTTCACCTTTGACCTTAGACATTTTAATATCATGGATAAACTCGTCGTTTGCACACCTTCACATCACTTATTCAGACCTTTGTACTTTGCTTCACACTTTCCAGGTTTTTTTTTTCCATTCTGAAAAAAAAAATTTTCAGGAATCATTTTATCAACAATCAACAAGGCCTGCTGTGTTTCATAAACATGTATAGCTGATCTTATTAAGACCTGGCTGGCCAAGAGGGCAAAAAAGCAACACAGTTTCTTTGTATTTGTGGAGAGCTCAGATCCATGTTAAAATAAACCCATCCCCCATTGTGGCACAAGTCTTTGTGGGGTTACATGCATATGTGTGTGTGTGTGTGTGTGTGTGTGTGTGTGTGTGTGTGTGTGTGTGTGTGTATGACTTACAGTAGCCCGGGTATAAGGAGGAGATAGTGCATGTATGTAGCCTATAGTATATATGCTTCCCAAGAAGACAAGGCAAGGGAACAGGAAGAAATTCCATGCTCTCAACTTGTATCAGTTTCTTTTCTGTCGCTGTAAAAAAAAGCCACATGACCAAAAGCAAGGTATACAAAGGAGGGTTTATTTGGGCTTATGGTTCCAGAGCGTAAGAGTCCATCACAACAGGGGTGCACGGCAGCAGGCAGCTGAGAGAGATCACACCCTCAGCCTCAAGTATGAAGCAGAGAGTGTTCACTCATAGTGAACGCCGTGTACTCTTCAGAGCCCTCCCCAGTGACACACTTCCTCCAGCAAGCCTGCATCTCCTCAACCTCCCTAAACAGCACCGGCAACCGGGACCAGGTATTCAAATGCCGAGTTTCGGGGGACATTCAAACCACCAAACAACCCAAGCAAAGGATGTCATGCCTTACTGCTGATTGTGTCTGGGAATGCCAGGCAATGCCCTCTGGATTCCATTTGTCTTCCTCTAAGTTCCTAGAGACAAGCTGTTGCTCTGCAGGAAAACCCCATGAAAGAAGAGAACAGAATGGAAGGTGTGTCTAGTGCCCATAGGTGGTGCAGTTGCTCCGGAAAGCACATGGCGGATCTAGGAAGGAGCAAATGACCTCTGTGCTGTTTGGGTTTTTTTGTTTGTTTGTTTGTTTGTTTGTTTTGTTTTGTTTGCCTCACTCAAGCATGGGGTGGGTTGAGGTTAGATGGATCTGTGATCCTTTTTGTTGGCTGAAAATTAACATCTAACTTGTTAAAAATAGCTAATTCTGATATAACCCATAAGTAGCCGTATGGTGGTCCTACCCGGTATTCAGTACCTCTATAGTCAGGTTAGGGAAAATAACCTGAATTGCGTTGCGGAGTCTCTGGCTCCACCAGAGGAGTTGGTTTGCTCCTGTCTGGGCGAGTCTGCTTTTCTTGAGTTCTTTTTACCTCAGTGATTTTCTATCCTGGTTTCGTGAGAGTTTATCTCTCTGAACCTCACCCGAATGGAAGTTTCTTGCATCCCAGTTTCTAGCGTTTCCTTAGTCTCTGACTGCTTTAGGGCGCCTAGGAGGCTGTGGATCAGGGCTCTGTATTCACTTCAGGCCAGGAGCACATCTTGCTTGCTCTTATCCAAATTCCAGGATGACCCAACCACCAAGGAGTCTGTTGTCATTCTCTGAATCTCTTACCTCTGTCTTGTACACAAGGGTTACCTGGCCACTGAGATATTTTCCAGGGGCTTCTCTGCAATGCCAAGAAACCCTCCGTTCTTGGATCAGCACCCATTCAAAAGTTCACCAAAGACCCCGTGGAAGCTACTGAAAACATGGTGTGGGGATGTCTCTCCCAAGAGATGGCATCCCCACACTCTGCCGGATGGGTTTGAGACCCAAGACGAGACCTCAGATTGTTGGAAAAGAATAATCCTGGTGTTGCACGAAGGAACACACAAACCAAAAGTAACTCAGTGAAGCAATTTATTTAAAAATGTATTTTTTTTTTTTATGCACGTGGATGTTTTGCTTGTCCTTATTATCTGTGCCCTTCATGTGAGCAGTACCTAAGGAAGCCAGAAGAGGGTGCTGGATCCTCTGGACCTGGACAGCTCTTTGTTGCCATGTGGATGCTAGGAATTGAACCTGGGTCTTCTGCAGGAGCAAGTGCTCATAATCACCGACCCTTCTCTCTAGCCTATAGTTTCTTTTTGCAAAAATGTTTGGGTGCACCAGAACCCAGAACCCTCACTGGGCTAGTGAGCATGGATCGTGAAGATGACCTCTGTCTTTTATTCCTAATGCAGATGGCTACTGGGTCTCATCCCATTGGTGGGAGGTTGAGTTCACAACCGGATGATGGGCTGATGGATGTGGGAGAATAGGGACGTTCAGGGCACACAGCCCTGGTTAGGCTAACTACCATTTCTCACAGTAGCAATTATATAAAATTCATCTTTAAAAACACACACACACACACACTTATTTATTTAATTTGTATGGGTGTTTTGTCTGCATGTATGTCTGTGTACCACACTGGTGCCTGTTGCCTGGGAAGGTCAGGAGACCATTGGATCCTCTGGAACTTGAGTTATAGATGTTGTTAGCTGCCCTATGGATGCTAGGATTCAAACCTGGGTCCTCTGGAAGAACAGCCCGTGCTCTTAAGCATTGATATATCTCTCTAGCCCTTAAGTTCGTATTTTAAAGTAGCACTAGGTTCCGAGTTCTGTACAATATACAAATAAAGTCTCCCATCCTTGCCTTAAAACAAACAACCCAAGCATTCTGCCCAGCCTTTATAATATGGTCGTTATCTTTATGATGTTACTGAGATCACACTGAACACGTCACGCTGTAACCTACCTTTGTAGTCTTACTTTAACATGTAGTCTGACTTAACAGCATCATTTTCCTGTTCTTGCTGGTTTTGTTAATTATTCACAGTTTTATAGAAGGCATAACATGTATAAGCAAACTCTGAAAGTCTTTCTTCCTCTACCGAAGAAACAGCTCACCGAGGCTGTCTCCTGCCAGGTTTTTATTTTTCCTGTTAGTTTCACACATCTTCTGGAAATTTGCATATTTATGTCAAAGTGTGCAAACGTCAAGGTTTACCTAAGTGAAAAATGAAGTTGCAGTGTCCTGTATGGCCTGGTCCTGGACACCTGATTGGGGCAACAAGCGAATGAAGAAAGGGCAGACACACAGACACCTACAGAAAAGCTGGGATAGGATGAGCTGAGCTCACCCTGATGGAGGACGCCCACTACTGTGCAGCAACCGGAAACTTCACACAGGAAGAGGCTTTAGCTAGTCCAGGTAGGAGTCTCAGAGGGGAGCGGCCTCAGGGCCAGAAGTAGGCTTTCCTAGATCCCTCAGCCTCACCTGGGAAAGGCTTTGCCAATGTCCACTGTGAAAAGATTTTACAGAGAAAGATTGGGACCAAGGAATCCAGAAAAAAAAAAAAATCACATCATGAAACAGACACCATACAAGAGATTTATTGGGGGAGAGGAGAGACACAAAAGGGTTTCTCTGAGCAGGGATGGAAAACAGAGAAACAAACAGACAGACAGAGAGAGAGACACCAGGCCATGGTAGCATGAGCTTTAGAAGGAATATGGAGAATACGCACAGGGAAAATACGTAACCGTGGTGCTGCGTGGAGATGGTGCTGGCAGAGATGGTGCTGGTGTATGGAAAAGTGTCGCGTTGGTTTTTTAGTGATGATGGGGGCCTTGGTGCTGAGCCATTGAAGGCAGGAGGAACCTGGGTCTGGAATGTGGGCAGTTCTTAGTTGACTAAAACATGGGTCTGATTAAAACTCTGGGGTCTTTGGCATGGCTGTGCTCGTGTCCGCAGCACACATTCGCTTGGGACTTCTCAGATGAGGTAGTGCTGTCTATATTATGGTTTTCTTTTCTCTTTAACGCTCTTACTCTTTCAATTTCATTGTTTTTTAAAGATATATTCTTTGAGAATTTCATTATACACACAATGTATTTTGATTATATTTACTCCCACAAACCTCCAGTTCCTCTCAGTCCTCATCACTATGTCTTCCTCCCAACTTTATCTCCTTAAAAAAAAAAAAAACAACCAACAACAAACCACTGACTCCAAATCCTGCTGTTCATGTACACGTGGGTGCAGGGGCATCCACTGGAACACAGATAACCCACCAAGGGTTGTGTCCCCGAAGAAAACTGACCCCTCCCCACCAGCCTCCAGCTGCCACTCGCTCTGCGGCTGTGTGTGGGGCCTCGTGGGGCCCGCCTCCTCCCTTGTTTTTCACTTGGCAGTATTTCCGGGGTACTCAATTTCCCTACTTCAGCCCAACCCTTTCTTTTTTACAGCCGAGTCCTGTTCCAGTGTGTTCTAGAACTGTTTGTCATCTTTCTACCCGTTCTCCCATAGACAAACGACACAATTGTTTCCAGATTCTCATAGTCAGGTCTAAAGCCTTGTTTGTCTGGGAGAGCGGGTTTTTTTTGGTTTGTTTGTTTGTTTTTTGTAGGATTTGACCTCTGCTATGGGTCTCCAGCTTGGTGTCCTGTCCTCAGATCTCTGAAGCAAGTGAGCAGCTAGGCAGAGTCTACATAGACTTTTGTGACAGCCTATAGAAACTTATGTGGTATCTTCCTGGCACATTCTGTTAAGTGAGAGCCCCGCGGCCTGCTCAGAGGACGTACAACACTTCCAGTGGGAGATATGGCAGGTCGTGGATATGGTTTAAAACCACCACACTTTCATACTTTCCCTCTCGCTCTCTTGCCTTCTATTTCAGCCTTGGCTTCAAACTTCCCTACTTTGAATAGCAAATGGCCACACACGCACAAGGGCTGAAAACCTGTTTGGTCTCAGGCAGTGGCTCTATTTGGGACCAGGTCTCTGAAAACTTTGAGAAGGTAGAGCTTAGCTTGAGAAACCAGGTCTCCGGGTGAGTCCTTGTGGACTACATCTTATCCTGGGCTCCTCTCCAACACCTCTGCTCCCTCTCACTCCCCCTCCCTCCTGTCCACTACCATATGGTCCCAACTCTGAGCTCTTCTGCCTGTGTGGATGAGGCCAAGTCACAGAGCAAGCTCTCGTCAACCATGAGCCAAAGCAAGTTTTTCTGTTACTCAGTCAACAGCAAAGACAAAGCAGCAGATACACTACCTGCCTCGGCTTTCCAGAACCTTCCAGAGTGACCACAGAGTGACCTTGTATTAGCTCCAGGATGTGTTTTGAGACTTTAATCTCTCTCCTTGTGCATCTCTAGAGAGCCATGGCTTCCCTATCCTATGTCCTTCTCTGGTGGTAGGGAGGGTATCCCTCCAGGTTTGGTACCTGGTACTTCTTTGTTACCCTAACTGGGTATACATGGACACAGTCTCCCAAGTCCCCAGGGAGCAGGATGTTTCTGTTTATTAAAAGATGTGGAGAATGGGAGACATTATGGGGCTGGATCAAAGGGTGGGATCTTGTAGTTCATGAACAGTGTTAACCGGTAGCTAGAGCATCATGGGAAATAGAAGTCCAAGGGAGATACTTTTTGGAAGAACAAGTTATATCTTTCTTTCTTTCTTTCTTTCTTTCTTTCTTTCTTTCTTTTTCTTTCTTTCTTTCTTTTTGTTTGTTTTTCAAGATGATGGTTTCTTTGTGTAACGCTGGCTGTCCTGGAACTTGCTTTGTAGACCAGGCTGGCCTCAAACTCTCAGATATCTACCTGCCTTTGCCTCCCAAGTGCTGGAATTAAAGGTGTGCTCTACTACTGCCCGGCAGGAAGAATAAGAGTTTGTGTTGGGTTTTAAATCATTGTGTTTAAAAGATTTGTCTTACAAAAGGAGGCTTCAGTAGATACTGAGGTCAGAGAGAAACAGCATAGATCTTTATTTTGATTGAATCATTTAAACCAAGGTCAGTGCTCGGGCCTTCTGCGGTCAGTTTTCATCGAGATATCGAGCACAGCCAGCTCTCTGTGACGAGACATGTTCAGAACAGCGAGTCACTAAACACACGCTCTAGCACACACTCCTCCTAGCTCACCACACAACGGTGCCCAGGCTGTAACTCAGCAGAGCTTAGAAGCACAGTTCCTAAAACAAGCCTCCAGCTATTGCAGGAGCCGCCTTTGCCCAAATAATGTGCATTTCTAGAAACTCAGCTTCCAGTCACGGTACAGGCTACCTACTTTCTTATTTTGGCTCAACTTGGTAGAAGATGAGTTTGAAAAAGGTATCTGTCCAACTCCGTTCCTTTACATTCTCCAGACGACTTATGCCAACAGCCCTTCCCCCAAGGTTCTGTGTAGCACCATTGACCTTAAACCTTATCTTGCTTTATACCTCACCAAGTGAATGAGATTGTGGCCATTTGAACAAGAAATGTCTCCCATAGGCCCATGGATTTGAACACTCAATCCCCAGTTGGTGGCACTATGGACACAAATGATTTGGGGAGGGATTTGAGGATTTCTAGCCTTGCTGCACTTAGTCTCTCTGTCTCTTCCCTCCCTCCCTCCCTCCCTCCCTC
Source organism: Mastomys coucha (assembly GCF_008632895.1). NCBI lineage: Eukaryota > Metazoa > Chordata > Mammalia > Rodentia > Muridae > Mastomys > Mastomys coucha. Next base: position 90,431,824 of record NW_022196906.1, on the reverse strand, counting down.
CCTCTCCTCCCCACCCACTTCCTGTGTGTGAAGCAGATCATGATTAGCCAGCCTTCTGCTGCTCCCTTCCCTGTCACGATGAGCTCCATCTCTCTGGAATTGTCAGCTACAGTAAACTGTTGTTTTGGTCCTGGTATTTTATCACAGCAACAGGAAAGTAACTAAGGCATAGATGGAAGTATTGGGGTGTCCAACCGTTCCAGTCCCTTCTTTCTTGACTAGGGCCTGAGACCAGTTAACATTTTGTGTCCATTCTCAAACCTGACATCTGTGAGTCTGTGTCACGATGCTTTAGCATCATTTAAAATGCAAAGGACATACAGAGTGTTTTTGAGAACCTTTTTTAAAGCTCAAAAATCAAGAATCCATGGGTCCCGATACACAGAGGACACCTAGGAGTGGCTCTCCACCATTGGCCTGATCCATGGACTACAAGGCTCATTCGGTACTGCCACAGCCACTGCCAGCGTTGGTCGGGATGAGCATGCAGCTTTCTGAAGCATAGTCTAAGGCTGTTGAGTGACTACCCCATGGGCTAGCAGTGACCCACAGAGGACCTGGTGGCTAGCAGTGACCCACAGAGGACCTGGTGTCTAGCAGTGACCCACAGAGGACCTGGTGTCTAGCAGTGACCCACAGAGGACCTGGTGTCTAGTAGTGACCCACAGAGGACCTGGTGTCTAGCAGTGACCCACAGAGGACCTGGTGTCTAGTCCTTTCTTGATCAGGGTACAGATGGCAGTGAGTGGAGAGTTAGCCAGAACTCTCGAGTGTGCTTTCCGCCTGAAAAAGGCCTCATGAGACACAACACCGGACGGTGGTCAGCTCGTGAGCTCTGGTCCAGACATCCAGCAAAGCCAAGCCCTGGAAATGCAAGTAGCAAGAAACACAGCGTGCACGAGAGCCCGCTTTCCCACGTGCCAGATTCACTTTGCACGTCTTAAGATTTGTGAAGGATTTTCGCTTTGTTTTGTTTATTGATTTATTTATTGCTTGAAAATGTGGCTTTTAGCATTCTGACCTTTGTTGCATACCACTTGCAATTCCAGTTTTACAGCCACAATCATTTGTTGTTTGTTTGGTTTGTTTTTGTCTTTTTTTGGTTTTGTCTTGGTTTTTTTGTTTGTTTGTTTGTTTGTTTGTTTTTGTTTTTGTTTTTTGTTTTTTTTTTTCAAGATAGGGTTTCTCTGTGTAGCCCTGGCTGTCCTAGAACTCACTCTGTAGACCAGGCTGGCCTCAAACTCAGAGATCCTCCTGCCTTTGCCTCCCAAGTACTGGGATTAAAGGCGTGTGCCACCACCGCCCAACTTGTTTTTTATTTTTAAGACAGGGTTTCTCTGTGTATCCCTGGCTGGCCTGGAACTCATTCTGTAGACTAGGCTGGCCTCTGCCTCCTAAATGCTGGGATTAAAGGTGTGCATCAGCACCACCTGGCTTTCCTTGACATTTAAAAGAGACTTTTAATTGACTAAGTTTGCTTGCAAAATACAATTAAAAAACAAAAAGGCAGCTCTGTTTTTGAAGAGGTTTGGGAGAGTTAGCTTTGCCAAATGCATGCTGTCTCTTCTCTCCAGGTGTGGTTGGCATTCTAAAATAAGAAGGCCAGTTTCAGTGCAGCTGAAGCCGACTTCTCCCGGAATGTCGTATCCCAGAGATAGCTGAAGTGTACTAGAAAGTGAACTCCTAGCTTGCTGAATTCCTTGTTCCAGTCTTGAGAAATGACCAGCCGCCTGGACAGTTTAACTGAGTTTCTAAGAGACCTTGGACCTTGTAGCTGACAAATTTAGAGAAAAAAAATTATTGGGCTTGGAGAGATGGCTCAGCAGTTAAGGGCAGGTACCACTTGCTCTTCCAGAGACTTAATTATAGTTCCTGGTACCCACATCAGCTCGCGCGCACACGTGCACACACACACACACGCACACACACACACACACACGCACACGCGCACACACACACACACACATGCACACACATAAAAGTAAAATAAATCTTTTTAAAAAGAAGAAAAATAAAAATAGTTCATGCTTTTAAAAATGCCAACTCTCTATATAAATCACGAGCTTTAGAACCTTCTTGGAAAGAAATCACAGATAAATAATTCATTGCTGCATAGTTTAGAAACGCAAATTTTGGAATAAAAGGTCTTGTTGATAGGGCATGCAGGCTGTGGGAAATGGTGTGCCTGGTTTGTTGCTGCTGGATTATACCCGAGCAAGCCAGCACTGAGGCTTTGAAAGCCTGTAATTATGACGGGATGTGCTTTGATGGCTAGATCTGAAAAGTGCAGGTGCTGTCATCCGCTGGCTGAGCTTAGGAGTTACTCCTCAGGATAAGTGTGTGTTGTCAAACCTTCTCCAGGTGTGGGTTGTAACAGAACCTGGGCTCCCTTCTTCTGTTCAAGTCTGTACCGTTGTCCTTCCCTCTTGGGCCTTTGCCAAAAAGTGAATCCTGATGGGTTTCACTGAGTGTCAGAATCCATTCTTGTGTCATGGGTTTGGGCATTGACATGTGACTCACTTTTATGGAGGAGAGGAGCGAAGAAGGTCTGTTGGAGAGGCTTCTAGGAGATGCTTTGGTGAAGTGGAGATGCAGAGGATTGTCCCTGCCTCCTACTGGGTGTGACTGCGATGCTTGGGAATGTGGCATCAGTGTCTGACACTCTTGGGAGAGCACACACTCAGGAGGTTGCTGAGAGCGTAACACACAGGAAAAGTTTGGCTCCGCGGTGGTGGGTGCTTCTGAGTTCCTTTAGTGTTGTGGCCATTTCCTGACGGTGTTGCTGTGTCTTGTCGGGTTAGCTAGAGGGTTTTCGGGTTTTTTTGTTTTTGCTGTTGTTGTCTACAGCCAACCCATCTTCATGGCTTCACAAATAAATTAGGATTAAAACAAAACAACCACAAGGCATCTGGGCATGGTACCGTATAAACATCGCATCATCATGTCTCCCGTAGTGTCCGAGAGTGACACCGAGCCTGGTCAGTAAGGAGGTTCTCGCCTCACACTCGATGAGTGTCCACAGTCCTCAGTCCCCAGAGGGGAGTCCCTTGCAGGGCTCAGTGTTCTGTAGTGCCGATGGTAGGTATTTGTTTGTTTGCCTACTTTAAAGAAAGTAAAATAACAACGGTGGCTTTAAGAGGCTGTGAAGTTGATTGGGATGGGGGTGGGAGGAGGGAGAGGCTGAGGGTCTTTTAGAACAATTGGAGCTGAGAAGCAATCAAAGAAATCAAGGGGATAGCTTTGCCCCTTGGGGTCGCCTTCTCTTCACATCACTAGGATGGTGTTTCTTATCCACATGTGAAACTGCTCATCAGCACCTGGGCTTTGACACAAAGGGAAGGGAAGGTTTGGGGAAAATGTCCAGGATGGACTGGCACACGCAACCTCCTATTGACATGGAATTTTGCCGAACTCTGCTCACTCACAGCTCACTGGCCACACTGTGTTGATTACCTGACTACTACTAGTTACAATACGTTTGGAAAATCCTCTCCCTGGCAATAACAATGTGTCCCATTAAGCCTAGAGAAGTCTGATGGTAAGGGGTACAGTTAGGGGTGCCTGGTCACATAGTGTGTCTGCTGGGGTGCACAGGAAGGGCACAAGGGCAGAGGGCTGGGTGCCACTTTGAATGTGAAGCAGGGTGAGAGCCTTGTAGGGCAAATTCTTCAAACGCTCCAGAGCCGTGGGCCAATTTTGCTCTGCCCTGACCTTGAGCGAGACGACATTTAAAACCTCTTCGGATTCTGACTTTCTTCGCTATTCCCAATGGGCAGGGGCTCTTGCTAGGGATGGGGAGAGAGTGAGCAGAGGCAAGGAAGAAGCAGAATTGGCGCCTTGGGTGAGCTGGTGAATCTGAGAATCTTCAGGCTGGCACTTATAGCAACAGTGCTGTCTGTTACACTCTTCACAGCCCAGGGCTCCAATTCCTAATGCGGAAAACCGTAGCTCACTGAGGGTTAAAGCAGAGCACTAGACTTAAGCCCCCACCACCACCCCACTCCCTCCTGTGTGGAAGGGATGGAGTGGGGAGGGATTTATTGCCAGATCACTGCAGGTCCAAATGTGTGATGAAGAACACCAGGCCTAGTGTAACCTTTTATCCAGGGCTCTGCTTGGGGACTGACCTACAGTCCTGATCTGTATCCTTCCTCCTGTACCACAACAGTTGCCACATCTGGGCATGCTACTGTCATGGGCTACATCACCTTTCCAGGTACCCTAGGTGAGAGAAGTGTTTGGGGAAGCCAGGAATAGGGCAGAACACAGACATTCAGAACAGTCACCTCCCAGGGCTGCACAGAGGGCAGGGGGCACTCTAGGCTTGCTCTTGGAGAAGGACTGCTGGCAAGAGATTGACTCTTAGCCAAGAAACTAGGGCCAACCCACAAAGTGAGTCTGTCCCACAAGCGGGCTCTGTTTGGTGGCATGCTTTTGTAAATTACAATCACAGATGCACCAACTCGAGTCCACTCTTCAGGGCAATGTCAGTGGGTTATTCCAGGGAGCCCACCTGCTGCCTCCTAGTCTGGGTATGATCTCCTCTGTGCCCCTCCTTCCCCTGAAGCTATGGTTTCCTGTGGCCCAGTGTTTGTTTACTCCTTACTTCACTGATTGGACAATAAGCTTACTTTTAATATTATTATTAAACCTCACTTTATTGTGTTGAACTCACAAATAAAAGCATCCCAGAGCCAGATTAAAGTAGCTACTCTAACAAGCCCTTACCCAGTATCAAACTCACTGACTCTCTGTACAGTGAGAAGAGCCCTTCTGAAGTCCTGGAACTTGGCTTACTGTTTTAAACTTTGATTATCAGTTACATTTTTTATGCACTTACTCAGCACAAGGAAAAGCCACGGCAGAATGGAGAATGAAAGAGAGGCTTTCTTTGTACCCTCTCTCATGACTCATGTCCTCTTGCCTGCAGTCCTTCTACTTTTTGAAATAAAACTTTTTTAAAAACTGGTTTTGTTTGTTTTTCCACTTTGAACGTTGGACTTTGTGGAGGCAGAGAATCGCCTGATGATCCTCTAGGTTCCACTCCCCTGCGTCAGCAGCAGGTAGCATTTTACCTGCCTCATTAATCCTCCCTTGAACACGCAGGTGGTGCCTGCAGAGGCCAGAAGAGGGCGTAAGAGCCTCTGGAACTGGACTTACTGATGGTTGTAGCTGCGGTGTGGGTACTTGGAACTGAACTCAGGTCTTTTGAGAGGGTAGCCATCTCCATCCTCACCTCTTATGTATTTTTTTTTTAACAACAGATCTTCACCCCATATCCTTTCTTCTATAAATCTGTAATGCATTTTAGCTTTGAGGTTCAAGGTGCCTCCTTTTACCGCAGCCCCCCTCCCAGCAGAGTCCTATGCCTGAGGTCTTTTTCATTTAGAATGGTACCTGTTATTGTCAGGAAATACTCTGTTCTGGAATAAATTGTACATTCATGTGTGAATGAGTAAGTGGGTGGATGGATGCGTGGATGGATGATGGATGGATAGATGCATGGATGGATAGATGCATGGATGGGTAGATGCATGGATGGATGGGTTGGCTTCCACTTTAGAAGCAAGCTTACAGTTTTGCTGAAGAGCTCTGGACCCAGACTAACTGCTGTGAGCTCAGAGCACCCCATTCCAGTCAGTTCTCTGTGCTTTGCAGGCAACTCTAGAATTCATCCATCTTCATCAGTCTCCAAGGTTGGTTTATTCTTAGCCAAGCAGCTTTGATTTTGCAATTAAACTTCGTTCTGTGTGACCTCGGAGTCCCCTTCAGAGGCAGCCTTTGCCTTGCTTGGCTCGTGCTTACTTTACAATTACATGATTCTTTTTAAAATTATAATGCTCTTTACTTAGGCCCAAATGATCATAATCAAAATGAATCAGAGTATAACATCTACCCAAAGTATTTTCTTTATTTAATTCTATCTTTCTATTCCTGGTAATAGCACTTCAGCTGCACATATGGAAGATAATTGAATGCATATTTTCTTTCAAGTAGCCATGGTCACATTTCAGATCCTAAATTTTGTATCCTTTGAAGAGAAAACCAAAGCCTGTTGCCTGATGTGGCATTCTGGGTTCTTACAAGGTAAAAAAAAAATAGTTCAGGGCTCAGCTCTGGAAGCCTCTGGTGGTGGAATAGTAGCTTAGAGAGAAGGCTTTGACGTGTTCCTTTCCCCTTTTAATTCAGAAATGATATTTACCCTAGTGTAAGGGGATCTGCTTATTATCTTGTGCTGTCTCAACTCTGCACTTTTTGCCGCTCAGATTTATGGTAAAGTCAGAGGGGTTGGCTGGATTTTTCTGTTTGTTTAAGCAGAAATTCAATGTAATAATTCTAGGTTTGAGGTATTTTTAGCCAGGGACTTGAGCTATGCCGAGCGGACATCTCATAACAGGTAATACCAGCATATGGCATTGTATGCTGGAACATGAACCGGTTGTTTCCACGGGAGTATTTTGAGGAATTAGGTTTGGTTATGAGGCATGTCGGACCAAGAACATCTTTTGCATGGAAGGTAACAGGACCTGAGAGATGTTGGGGAGCAGGACATGAGGGAGCCACAGTCCCTCGGAAGCACTTCACCCAGCCAACACAGCAGTGAGTCAGCCTGTGGATTCAATTTTCTTTCTGTGCTCTGAATAGTAGACCATGGGCCTCCCTCTAGGCTTAAAGCCCTGGCTAGGACTGTTGTCATCCGTGTGAGTGTGGGTGTCTGAGGAGCTGCATGCAATAGCCCCCAGCAGTAGGCACAGAGCTCCTATGGAGGCATGTGCATGAAGATTGCAGGAAGGAATCCCGCATGACTTATCAAGTGCCTCCCTTTGCCTCCTGGCTGGCATGGCACACGGGACAGAGAGTGTTGCATAACCAAGGCTGCATCCTGGACTGCAGAGCTGAACAGAGAGGCCATACTTGGTAATCTTTGCATTTTTTTTTTTTTTTTTTTTTTTTTTTTGCTGTGGGAACTTACAAGCTGAGGCATATGTTCCAGGATGGAAACCCTTGGGCAAGGCTGGATACCGCAGTTGGGCTGAAGTCTCTTCGTGGAAGAAGAGCCACGAATGTGGCTACAGATTTGGGTGCCTGCCCCGATGGCTAGGGATGTGGACCAGTGAACAGGGAAGTTGAGAAGAAAGTACTGCATGAAGCAGGAGCCACAGTTCTGGAGAGAGCATGAACCCTTGCGCTTACGTAGGCATGGTGTCTGTGTACCTCCACCAGAGCCAGAGAGTTGGAGGTGGCATATCTTTGCTGTGTGCCAGCTGGTCTGTCTCCTGCAGTGTCTACTCCTCGACATCTCTGCTCACTCAGGTTGTGATCCCCAGGTTTGCTGAAGTCATGCTGTCATGACTCAGAGAAACAAAGTCTCTTGTCTTGAGAGTATGTGGAAAATACATAGATCTGGGAATGGAACAAAGATCTATGGCCCTCTACAGCCTAGCCCTTTCCACTCGACTAGGGTACCGTCCACTGAAGAAGGGTCCCTGGCAGAGAAGACTTGCAGTGGGTAGTACTTTCAGCAGAGACCTGCCACTGCCATTTCCCACCAACAAGCATCACTGACCCTTTGGCATCTTTTTGTTTGTTTGTTTTTTTCGAGGCAGGGTTTCTCTGTGTAGCCCTGGCTGTCCTGGAACTCACTCTGTAGACCAGGCTGGCCTCGAACTCAGAAATCCACCTGCCTCTGCCTGCCAAGTGCTGGGATTAAAGGTGTGTGCCACCACTGCCTGGCCGAGCCTTTGGCATCTTAGCTACAGCTGTAAAACACGATCTTCAAATCCCTGCAGATTTTAGGTTCTGTCAACATTATTTAGTCATTTTTAAAACGAAGATCAAAGTGTAGTCTTTATCCCCACATCTACTGAAGTGGACTCCAGAGAATGAAATGGACCCCAGAAGATGTCATGTGTCTGTCTCAGGGTTTAGCTGGGCTCGAGGATGTGACCCAGCATAAGTGGAACCGACAAGACTCTGATCTTGCTGGAGAGTCAGACCAGGCAGTGAAACCTGGGTCGGGGTGGGGGATGGTGGGTGGAAGAGAAACACAGGGCCTGTTCCCCTGCCCCACCCCAAACCTCCGAGAAGTCAGGGTTGGCAGAAATGACAGCAATCCAGAGATTAGAAGAGACAAGGCAGTTACAGGAGTCCAGCCATCTGGTTGACCCAACATACCTATCTCTGTGTTTTAGGTCTGAGCCTAAATACAGTCCTTTTCTCCAGAAGTGCTCAGCATGTGGAGGACTGTGGGCAGGATGGAGGGCGCAAATCCTGGTCTGTTCTCTGGGAAAGATGTATAACATTTTTTTCTCTCTTTTCTGTCAGTAAGCTTTTACTTTGTATCAAGTTCCCCAAACCTACTGGCTTAAAACAGCAGTCCTTATATTTGTGTGTGAGTTTGGCCTTAGGTTTCCTCTGGACTGAACCTGGACCGATTCTACTGATCATCGACGTCTGCAAGCTTGGCTGAGCTGGGAGTCTAGGGTCCCCTCATTCATGTACAATGATTGACAGGCTGATCAGTTGGAGAAGGCTTCAGCAAGCACTGTTGTGTTGGTTCCTCCAGCAGATAAGCCTGGAAATCCTCTCAGAGCCCAGTTCCAATCCGGTTCAAGCCCCTGCATACCACTCAGCTGCTATTTTCTTATTATATGAAACAAATCTCTTGGCTAAACTGGGAGTCAGTTTGGGTGCTTGTGTCATCAGTCTGAGGACACAGAAAAAGCACAAAGTAGAAGCCATTGCTCTAAGGAATGCATCATGCTACAAACCTGGATTTTAGCTTAGCAAGTAGCAGTTGTTGCTACCTGATGCCCACCTAAAGCTCTGAGCCACAATGTGGTGAATTCCTTAGGGAAACATCAGTGCCAAGAAAAACTGTGGGATGTATACAGCAGATCTAGCAGCCTATTCTGCCAGTCACTGAAGTGGGAAATCCCCTCAAGGGTTTTGGGGCAAAGAGCTAAGGAAGGGCCAGATGGAGCCCAGAAGCCAAAAGAGGTCGTTGCCTCCTGCGTGCAAACACGGGGCTCCCCAACGACAGGTCTAACATAGCAGCACTGGAGCAAGAGGTGCCATCTGGACCCAAGAATCAGGAAGGACAATTTTCCTGGCCTAGCACACTGAGATTCCAGCCTAGAGTGAGAGTCCTGAGGACCAGATTTGAGGCAGAGCACCAGAGGGAGAAATGTGGATAAGAACACAAGAATGCTAAGTATTCACCCATCCAACAGGAACCCAAAAAATGGGTGAAGAAACTCCACCCTCAACTGTTTCCTTAGAAGAAAGACTGGATCACAGGGTGCATAGGTGAAATGGCTCCTAACAGCTATTTTCTCTGGATTGTCTCCTGCATGCCAAGGATTGTAGTCAGCCTGGATTTTGGTCCACACAACACCCTGAGCCAATTAGTCCAAACTTCCAGATGAGAAACTGCCTCGGGGAGGTTCACTGATGGCTGGCATCAGTCACCAAGCTTGTATCATGTCTGACCCTAGAGCACCCAACTCTTTCTCTGCAGCAGGCTGGTGCCGATGCTGCACAAGGCATAGATAGCATCGTCAGGCAGTGAGGCCTGGAGGATCCTTCTAACAGCAGAGCTTGGGAAGACCCCGGGGCTGCCTCTAGGGCCAGAGAGGAGAATGTTCAAAGATGGTATCAGCCACAAAAGAAGATGTCAGAGGAAACCATGAAGAAAAGCCCCAGTTCATTTGATGGTACAAAAGATGCGCTGAGCCTTTCTTCCCATCCCACAGTCTTTATTTGCTGCCTCAGTCCCAAAATTAAAAGGATCATCAAGGTTTGAGTGATAACATCCTGTTAGCCAGGAGAACGAAGCAAGTGGATTGTAAGTTTGAGGCCAGCCTGGGCTACATGGTGGTACCCTGTAAAAAAAACAACTAACCAAACAACAAGTCCCGCATCAGAATCATTGTATTAGGTCATTGATAGAATCAACCCAATCAGGAAAGACTAGGCGCCAAGGGGCTCTGAGACCCATGGCCCTACAAGGAAGGCACAGAAGTTCTGACACCGAGAGTGAACTTGGCCTGTGCTGTTAGTCAACAGGCTTTGACTAGAATCAGTTGTGTAGATGTGTAGGAGACATTATAAGCCATAAGAAAGAACCCCAGAGCTGCAGACACATCACCTCACACCCTACACCACCCACTTAGGAATCTCTCACTCACAAGCTTCAGTTTCCTGTCTGTGCATTAGAAACGCACTCAGCTACCTAGCAGAGCGTGGACAAGATGACAATCTTAGTGAATAGAAGCCTGTGGAGATGGATGGCAGTTAGAAGTCCCTTGTTCCTGGAAGAATACAGTGGAGGTTGGCTGCTCCCTGGCAAGGGGTCACCAAGGTGCTTCCTACAGATGAGGGGCCCTGGTGGTCTTCTGTGAGGGGTTGGTGGATTTTAATTTGTCTGTGGCAAAAGATCTCCCCTTGGTAGATACAATCCTGATAGGTCCCTTCCTAAAGGAATGGTGCAGGTCAGTAGCCTGAAGGTGGGGCTCGAGGGGTGCAGGGCTCTGCCTCAGTCCCTACAGATCTATTTTTTCATAAAGAAGCGTATCGAGCCAGCCTATATGCATGCGCCTTGCTCCAGGGAGCAGGTCAGTGGCCCCTGGAACACTCAGTCATGCCATCCTCACACTAGCAGGCGAGCTTCTGTCTGATTCTGTCTGTCCGGGCTCTGTGGGAGATTGTATTTGAAGTGTGTAAAGACTCAGGTTTCTAATAGCTATCATAATCCTATTGTTAGAATCTTAAGGATGTTTTCAAAGGAAAACACAGATTCAAGGTTCTACTTATAACCCCAGTGAGAACTAGAAAATAAGCCTAATCCTGCTGGTGAGCCGGCTCAGCGCGCAAAGGTGCGCCTGGTGTGCCTGAATTCAGTTTCCAGGACTCCACTCCTGTCAGAACGGAAAGAAAGAACTGACAGCACACGGTTGTCTTCTGACCTGCACAAATGCACTACGCCACATGCACCGCCCCTCCCTAAACACGAATACTAAACAGAAGCTCACGTGTAAGGCTGGTGGAATAAAATTACAGTACCCTCTTTTTTTCATGGATGGAAAATTAAGGATCTTACTCAGTATTAAAAAGTAAAAGTTCGGGGGCTGGTGAGATGGCTCAGTGGGTAAGAGCACTGACTGCTTTACCGAAGGTCCTGAGTTCAAATCCCAGCAACTACATGGTGGCTCACAACCATCCATAATGAGGTCTGACGCCCTCTTCTGGTGCATCTGGAAACAGCTACAGTGTACTTACATATAAAAATAAATAAATCTTTAAAAAAAAAAAGTAAAAGTTCTGTTACATATTTCTAATATAGTTGGAAATTAGAAAAAAAAAAGAAATTAGGATGGGGGAAAGGGGACCTGCAGGAAGACCCCAGACTGCAGCTGAGACTCTCAATGGTCTGGAATGGGTGGTGCCTCTGAGTAGCCCATGAGGCTGGTTAGTATGGAAGCACCCCCAGCATCTCTGAAAGCAGTATTATGGGACACACTGTAATGACTGATATCCAGTATATGATGCACGGCCAATGTCATGTTGGCAAACAGTTCATCCAAAGGTTGAAGAGGTTATAATAGGGTGAGCTGGTCCATGTGCAGGATTTGCTGTCTGTGACATTGTCTGTGCTCAGTAAGCATCCTTTGCGCTTCTCTCTGGAGTGTCATGTCTGTAAACATCTCCTTACCTACTGTTGGCCGTTGAGAGAAGGACTAACAAACCCTTTCACTTGGAAGAGCATTCTCACTTGGGCTTATCTGAGGCAAAGACTTAGAGAGCAAGTGCTTGTGTTACCGCTGGGATGCGAGCCTCCCTGCCAGGGGATGGACTAACTGGATTACTTCCAGGTCACACACTTGACTTTCTCCTTGAACACATGTTCCTCGCATTTGTTTTCTCCACAGGACGGGTTCCCGATTGGAGGTGAAACCATGAAGAGAACGTAGAACACATAATAATGCTTTACCGTAATCGCTTCTTGGTGCTGCTGGCCCTGGCTGGGCTGTTGGCTTTCCTGAGCCTCAGCCTACAGTTCTGTAAGTATAGAGGGGGTCCTGAGGGTCACAGGAGGGTAGGCGGCTTCACTGGTAAACTGAGGGCATGGGTGTGTGGGCAGTGAGGAAACCCTGGAGCTTTTTCATTATTGGTGCCCACGGTGAATGGTTGCAGGCAGGAGTCCTACTGAGCATCATTTCTTTCTTTGAATCCAGGTCTCCCTTTGTTGCCGAGACTAGTCTCAAGATAATGACCCTCCTTCTTCAGCCTCCTGGGCATAAGCCACCATACTCATGCCAGCCTTGGGAAACATTCTTTGAACTCTTACATGTATTCCTAAGCTGCTTGCTTATTCCCACCATTTTCTTTGCCATCCATTGCGAGGTTCAGGGGGTCCTTCTTAATTCCCCATGCTGAGCAGAGGCATTTGGCTGCTTGAGGACTGGGTGACCATTTTATATTCAGTCACCGATGGGGCTGCAGTAGTTCAGGATAGGGTGGGGAAATTGGGTCACTGCTATGAATCCTGGCCCCTTGGTGGCAGAAGCTGCACATGGGAGGTCCCAGGTAGCACAGTAAGGACTCTCTGATGAAGCTTGTCTGTGGGCCTCACCATCCCCCATTTCCCTCTGGGTCCTTAGGCTCACACTGTACCCCAAATCTGTGCTCCCCATACTTGCCATGAGAGGGGCTATCCTGGAGCTCAAATCCTGCTCCAGTATCTCATTGATTATAGCCCTTCAGTGGTGGCCTACTGTCCCCTGTGTCCTACCCTCTGCTTGGCCTTCTCCAAAGAACAAGTCTTGCCCTATGCTCATCCCTGCCACCCTGCCGCCCTGCCCCAGCCAGCTGTTCCCGTCTTCTTTCCACCCTTCCAGCCTTTGCCTTGCCTCATCTCCTCTAGATACCTTCCATTGCTCCAAGGGTTGATGCTTATGAGGTGAGCATCAGGATTCCCTGAGCCAACTCCCTTTTGCTGGTCACAAAGCTTCCCTGTGCTGTTTCCGTGGGTATCTTGGGACCCCACCTACCCAGTACAGAGTGGAGGTCTCTGAATGAATAAATGAATGAATGTCCCCTCTGAAAGCATCTTCCTTCCCTTTAGATTCCGTGTACTGGAAACTGAGTCAGTGCTGATAAAATACCGAGAACTATGTGCTGTCTGTCCCCTGACTTCTCTGTCTTACCACCTCATCCTGGTGGGTGGGAGACAAGTGTTTGTCATCTCCAGGAGCTCTGTGGGGGAGGTGCCATTTCTGTTTCACTTGGAGGGACGGAAAGAGGAGCAGGTGGCTCAGGCAGTGGGATGTAGTACGTGCACAGGAACGTGGGGGAGTTGGCCTCAGGAGTGGGTGGTTTGAGGAAAGGAGGTTTTGAGTAGGCTTGCCTGATTTACCTCCAGGGTGGTATATGGTTAGGCTCACCCCTGTGCATGTAACAAGCTATTCTAACCATGAAGAGGGTTAAAAAGACTTATTTCATCTTTCCAGTATTGGACGTGGTCAAGAGAAGGTGACCAGAGACGTGCAAAAATACTCCAGATGGCTAATGACCTGCAAAAATAGAAATCCTTCCAAAAAGTGGCTTTTGGCTTTCAGTGGTTTCATTGTTTGTAGTTTTTCATTGGAAAATTTCCATCGTTTGGTGAAGGAGGTGGAACCAGCAGTCAGCCTGAGTTTTATCCTGAGCCCCGGGCGGGTTGCAGGAGGCGAATGTGGCTGGCTGGCTTGTGTTCCCCAGACGTCGCTCCTGAGCGGGCCTGTGTGGCACTGAATGGCCTTGTGTGTCTTGCTTGTGCGACGCTTCTGAATGTTCGTCTGTGTTAAGAGGGCTGGTTTTCAGCCACACTTTTTTTAGGGAAAATTTTGCAGAATAAATTGGCCTGGCTGGACGAGAGCTCTTTACTCTGGAGGACCTTGCAGATCAGAAAGCTTAAGAAATGGACGTCCGCACTGCCCTTCTCCTTCTAGGTAAACTGCAGCTTTGGCACCTGTCTGTAGAAATGGCACTTATTCGCTTTACTTACTTGGTTGCTTTAGTGATTGCTTATTATATAGTGTAAGAAACTTCATGGATTCACAAAACAAGGACTGGCTCATGCTTTTGTTCTTACTCTGAAATAAACAGGCTTTTTCTTTATTGCTCCTTTTGACAAGTCTTTTGAATACCATGTTGGTGATATTATTCTTTGAAACAATATAGTTGAGGTTATCAACTATAACTTTTTGTGTGTGCTTTATGTAAAAAGCGTGGTTTCGTGCTTCAGAACCACTGCATGCCTTATTCTATCTTGTTGGCAAATTTTCCTGTTGATGTTTTGGAAGTGGAAATGCTTTGACGCAGGTTAGGATTGAGAAACGGGATTATTAAAACGAGCTCGTTTTCCTGTGGGCAGAGAGCGGGAGTTGTCAGACCACTTGTTAGGTACGTGCCATGCTCAGTGAATGCTGTGGAGGCAGAGGCAGTGGGGAAGGGGCCCAGGGAGCGTAACGTGCCATTGGTAACTTCTCAGCAGCACATGGCCATCTTCCAAGACACTAATGGCCTCCATATACTGAAGGCCCTTACTGAGGTTACTTGGGTTTTGTTTGTTTGTTCTTTCTTTTTAAAAAAGATTTTTTTTCTGTTCCTTAATATGTACAGTAGGAAAAATAACTTCTCAAATTCAAGGATCTTTTGTTACGACAGTGAAAGATAATCAGGGTGTGAAGACCTCTTCTGCGCATTTATAATCGCCGGTTCTTCCTCGGCAGCGTTCCTTTGCTGTGTATTTTGTTTCTCCCTGTCCTCACTGGAACTTCCCAAATGGCCTTGTGACAGGCACGCAAGGCTCTGAAGTGGTGGCCTTGCTTCGACTGTCAGCTTCCTCACCGAGCAGCTGGGTCCTCTGCCTCTTCCTCTGTAACAGTTAATCATCGTAATTTGGCAAGGCTGGTGCGAGAGTAGACACTTGCGGGAAAGCCTTGGGTTCGTGGAATCCTCTTCATTACTTACTGCTTCTTTGGGAAACTGGTGTGAGAACTTAGACTTTGGGAAAAGCTCCTGGCTCATGGAAGCTGCTTGTAAAGGACATGGAAGGCTTGTGTTTCGTCTGTAAAATGGAGTTGATTATTGTTTTGGGAAAACCCTTGGCCCCCAGAAGCATACTGACCATAAGTCTTATAAGCCAACCAGAGTCCCGCCAGAGTATGTGATCACGGTATTCTGGCATCCCAGAAGGGCTTATATTACTTTCACTGTTTGGTGAAAGAAAACGTAACCCTAACTCTAACCCTAACCTTGATTAACCCTAACCTTAATTAACCCTAACCCTTTTCATCAGAGTTCATTGACTGACAATCTTTATGGTGCTTATGGCACTCATACCTGGGAGGCATCCTCCACCTACAGTCGTGAAAGCCAGTATTGTCTTGGGTGTCTGTGGCGTCTGTGATATCTTCTCTGGAAGAGGCGTTGGCCTGTTCTATATAACCTTAGTGGACACAGAGGCGGATTTGCACTAGGCATGACGTGGAGCTTCTAAGGACTCGGTGCTGTGTCAGGGTGGCTTGGGTTGTGTATTCTCCCCACAGGAGTCAGCACACACTCTAAGGAGTATAGTGTCAGGGCTGTCATTGGGCACACACTCTAAGGAGTATAGTGTCAGGGCGGTCATTGGGCACACACTCTAAGGAGTATAGTGTCAGGGCAGTCATTGGGCACACACTCTAAGGAGTATAGTGTCAGGGCAGTCATTGGGCACACACTCTAAGGAGTATAGTGTCAGGGCAGTCATTGGGCCCAGTCACGCTCTGTGTCTTTACACTCTAAATTCTAACGTTTACTGATTTTTGTCGTTCCTTATTGATGCAGTACAGAGTATGTGAGCTTGTTCTTTAGCTAACATTCTTGAGTTGTCGCAGGGCTCAGACCTGCTGGAACCACAGGCAGCGCACTGGCCAGTGGAGGTGCATCAAGAGCAGTGTAGTGCTGGGCAGGCAAGGGGAGAAGCATGGTAGAGGGGACAGATCGAGGACCCAGGAGCCTGACTGCCACCCAGATCCCTGTCCTGCTGCTAACCAGATTTCCGAGCTTAGAGAAGCGGTTTGCTTCTCAGTGCCTCAGTTTCCTATCAGAAAAGAGGGAACCTTGACTGATAAGGTAAGGGATTCTGTAAATGCCTGGCACAGAGTAGTCCTGACATGTGTTAATTGAATGAAGAGCATTCCTGCGTGGCAGATAGAGGCCAAGAATCCTGTCGAGTCTAGAGAGTCAGGGAACATTTGAGGCCATTCTTGAGGGAGAGTAGAGCAGGGGACGTCTTGCTTGAGGGAGAATGGGAGTTGTTGGGGAGGGCATTGGAGAAGAGTGTCCCTGACAGATGGAGGCTGGGCAGAGGCACAGCAAGAGAGAGCCCCAGCCGCAGAGACACCACCATGCAGCTAGCATATTGGAGACTGCACAGCCCAGTTCTGTTTTCCAGAACGTGAACATCTGAATGCTTAGATCATCGTTGCCTTGGGTCTTGTTTAAAATGCACATTCCTAAAACAAGCGAACAAAAATGCTCATGGTCCTGCCTACAGAGTCTGACTCTTGGTGGGAGCAGAGCCCAGAAATCTGTGTTAAGAGGCAGCACCTGGGTGTGGCTCATGCAGTGTGAACTGGTGGGAGGTGACACTGGGCGATGCAGCTCAGCGAAGACTGGGGGTGGCCCAGATGCAGGCTGTGTCCTGGGAAGGAAGAGGCAAGGCCCGTAGAGGTATATAGTGCGCACAGGCTTTCTGACTACTTGGAGGGATAGTGAAGCAAAGCCACTCTACCCCGAACCCCAGGAGCCTGGCTTGAGTAGTCACTCGGTGCTGTGTTCATCCATGTATTTATTCAGAGGTGTCCTGCAGTGCGCTGCTCGGGAGGAAGATGCAAGCTGAGGGAAATGAAGTGTCCAGATCATGAGTGAGGAGAGGAAGAGGGCTCAGGACAAGATACATAGTGGGCAGAGCTCAGGAAGGAGAGCTGGGCTGGGGAGCAAGGTGCACAGAGTAGCTGGAAGGCATCTGAGGGCTGGCAGGATGCAGTGCCCTGCCCAAAGTGGATCTTGGTAGAAGGCCTAGGAAAGACCAGGTCTGCAGCCACCTTTTGTGGTTGTGCTCACCACCTCTCAGTCTGGGCTGGGGAGGACTTGGATCATGTAGACACTATGAACCTGTTTGGTTTGGCCCAGCCAATGTTTTGGGGTTTTAAAAATTATTTACCAGTTTCACACAAATAAACTTTCAGCTCTTGTTTGAAAAGTCGTTCGCGCTGGCACCGGAGACTCTTCCCATCCTGATCCATCTCCACTGCAGCAGTGCTTTTCCCTGGGAAAGGGAAGGAGGCAAAGTTGAGATCCTGGGGAGACGGTGGAGAAAGGATGGAGACAGGACAGCTGGGTGGGGCTGCATAGATAGGAGCTGTGCTGAAGCCAAGGAGGGAGGTAACCTTCTGGAAGGGATCAGGAGGGCAGACTCGGGCAGCTTAGTCTGCTCTGTGGCTGGGTGGTATGTGTGTATGGTGTGGTTCTGTTGGTACCTTTTTATGAGCAGAACCAGTATTCTTCCTGTAACCTCCAGGCACGGTTCTCGGTCCCTGCCCTGTAGAGATTCCCTGTCTCCTGGGAAGGAGAATGACAGTATTTGGTAGACCCCTGTGAATTAAGCTGCCTCTGCACAGCAGGGCGGAGAAAGAGAGAAGCAGTGACTTTGCCCTTGGTTGCTTAGACTTCCTGAGCCTCGTGTGCTCTTTATAGGTAGCTATTGGTGTGTGCAGCATCAGTTCCGTGGCGGACCCTGAAGGCCTGTTGTGCATGACATACATGACCTTGCCGAGCATGTGTTTGGATAAAGGGAGCTGAGAGTAAGCCCTTGGCTGCAGAACAGTCTGGAGCTTGTGCCCAGGTAGGGGACTGCACTGACCTCTGTTCTTTGTCTCGTGTACATTATTTTTGTTTGTTTTTGTTTTGTTTTTGTTTTTTTTGAGACAGGGTTTCTCTGTATAGCCCTGGCTGTCCTGGAACTCACTCTGTAGACCAGGCTTGCCTTGAACTCAGAAATCCACCTGCTTCTGCCTCCCAAGTGCTGGAATTAAAGGTGGGTGCCACCACCGCCCGGCTTGTGTACATTATTTTTAAAAGAAGGCATGAACTATAGCCAGGATTTGTGACCTGGTGTGTTTGGAAAACCTTTGTGTGTTTCATGGGCGAGGTTTAGAGATGGAAACCTTCAGAGAACACAGAGTCTGGGCTGGCACAGTGGCTCAGTAGGTAAAGGTGCCACCAAGATAACCTGAGTTTGATTCTCAGACCTACACAGTGGAAGGAGATAACCAACTCTCACAGGTTACCATTTCACTTACACATATACACCTTGACATGAGTACACACACACACACACACACACACACACACATTCGTGCATAACTTAAAGGCAAGCTAAGGGCTCATGTGCTACACACAGTTCTTGCCATTCTTAATTGATATGCTCAGGAACAGAGTGTCTCTCATTGGGGGCTGGGGAATATTTGCATATACATAATGGAATAAATGTCTTGAGGACTGGACCCAAATCTAAACATGTAGTTCATTTGTGTTTCATATATACTGAACCACCCACCAAAGAGCATATAGGGGCTGGGCTGAGACCCCCACCTGGCACAATAGTACCAGAAGGCTGCCATGTCTCAGTGGGAGAGGATGTACCTAGTCCTATGGAGAGTTGATGTACCCGGGTAGAGTGTACATCATTGGAGGGGGCTGCCTTCTCAGAGGCAATGGGGAGGGGGGAACTCTTGAGGGGAGGCAGCATTTGGGGTGTAAATAAATAAATAGACGCCAGGCTTGTCATGGCTTCCAGCCTGATAGGACCTGCCGAGTCCCCATACTCTGCCACGATCCACTGGTTCACGCAGGTAGCCAGCTCCGTGGAGATCCTTACTGACTTACACCAGGTGGCTCATGGGGGAAACATGAAAGGCAGTATATTGTGGCTCAGTAAGCTCACCAAGAGGCTTGAGGTTCGACTGATCAGGCTTCTCCAAGCAACTGAGTCTTTAGGTGTGGTTTTGCCCTTCCCCACCTCTCCTATAAAACAAGACCCAGCCCAGCCATTAACACAAGTGACCAAAGGCAGATAATAGAACTGCAGGCTTTTTCTTGTGGTTCTGGTTGTCACGGGCAATTACAGCAGACTTTTTTTTTTTTTTTTTTTTTTTTTTTGATCCAGCGTAGCATGGAGACAGGAGGGTGAGCATTTAAGATAATTTCATGGTCTGAGGAGAGCTGAGGGAATTGTGGGAACTGGCTGTTAGAGGGAACCACTATTATTCCTTAGCAGATGGATGAGAGAGAGAGAACTCCAGAGTCCTTCTAGATGATGGAGAGAACCTGGAGCAGGGCGGAGGCAGGGCGGAGGTGGGATGGAGGCGGTACCCTGTGCTCAGAAAAGATGCTGACTCAGGTGGACTGCATGTCTGCAGGAGTTAGAAAAGCTGCTGCTGCTGCTGCTGCTGCTGAGGTGGCAGAGGAGACAGGCTCACTGTGCTTCTGGGGCTGTGGATAGCAGCACTCAGTGTCCCCTCCTGGTCACACATTGAAGGGAATGCCTTTTAAGAAATTATAAGGCAGGGAGTAGGTGTGTCTGGAGAGATGGCTCTGTGATTAAGAGCACTCTCTGTTCTTGCAGAGGATCCAGATTCATCCACATCACCTGGAGGTCCCAGTTCCAGGGGATCTGACACCTCTGGCCTCCGTGGGCACCTGCATGGAGCACATTTACTCGCGCAGGCGCATATGCTTATGCATAAATAAAAAATAAGTTTTTAAAAGAACGTATAAGGGACAGGAATAAACATTTGGAGAGCAGGTATGGAAATGCCATGTCTTGATCCTTTAGCATCTTCCATGCACAGGTGACCTCAGGTCATCCACCCTAAGGTATGGGCCACTTTGTTTTACAGATGGTGGTTAGAAAGGTGGAGAGACCTGCCCAGAACAGGACTGGATCCCACACCTTGCTTGCTGGACCCTTGCACTCCCCAGCCCAGGCTGCCTCTCAGCAGTCAGACCCAGACAGACTTAAGTGGAACACCAGTCAGAATGTGGTCCCTGAGGAGAGGACCAGCCCAGGTTGAGGTCCCAGTGAGGGTAAAGCAGGCCTCGGAGGTAGGATGGTAAGATGCAGATGGCAGGCCAGATCTTGGCCTCCATGGAAACTTTACTAGTCCTCTTGGGGGGAAGTATATCAAAGGACCCGTCCTCAGGAAGTCAATATCAGATATCCTGCATATCAGATATTTATATTACGATTAGTAACAAAATTATTTTAATAATAAAAATAGCAAAATTTCAGATATGAAGTAGCAATGAAAATAATTCTGTGGTTGAGGTCACCACACATGAGGAACTGAATGGAAGCTTCCTGTATTAAACTGTAGAGGAAGGTTGAGAGTCACTGCATTAGAGTAACTTGTGGGGCAGCTGAGCCCAGAGACAAAGTTAAGTGACACTTTATCCCGATCAGATCGATTGTGTTTACAGTCCCTGGGATGGATACCTGTTGTTTCCAGCATGGAATGTTAGTCTGCTAGGTGTCTGCCCAGAGGCAGAGAAGCAGACAGAGCACACATGCTGAGGGCATGCTGGGAGGGAGAGCTTTGAAAGCCACCCCATCCCCACTGCAGAACTGTCTTCCTTTGGGGGCAGCCTGTCTTTTCTGGAAAGGGACCTTGTTAGCCTACATAGTCAGGTCCCTTCCTTGGGTTAATTAGCAGGCAAGAACAGGGCATGGAGGAATAGCATGGAGACCCAGCTGGACCATACTGTTGGTATAACGTGAAGCTGCTTGTCTTAGTTAGGGTTTCTGTTGCTGTGATAAAATGCCATGACCAAAAGCAGCTTGGGCAGGAAAGGGTTTATTTTAGCTTACAATTGTAGTCCAGCCCGAAGGGAAGTCAGGGCAGGAACCTGGAGCAGGAACTCAGGCAGAAGCCATGGAGGAATTCTGGCCTTCTTCCCATGATTTGCTCAGCCTGTTTTCTTATATATTCCAGGCCCATCAGCCTAGGGGTGGCACTATCCATAATGGGCAGGACCCTCTGGTGTTGTTAATCATGAAATGCCCCACAGGCTTGCCTGCAGGCCAGTCTAATGGAGGCATTACCTCAGTTGGGGGTCCCTCTTCTCAGATGACTCTCACTTGTGTCAAGTTGACAAAACACTGGGCAGCACATTGCTGTCCCCAGGGGTGGGGCTGCCCTTACAGGAGGAAAAGGTATTGTCATGGATGCAGTAGTGGCTGCCTTTGCCAGTGTTCCATCAAAGTCAGCCTGAGGTACCTGTGAGGAGCTGGCACAGGAGGCTAAGGCTCCACAGGTAGAGGAGGGTCAGGGTGTGAGTTTTTTCTGCATCACTGTGCTCACCATGCCAGACAGAAACAACCGATGGGGCAGGTTTCATTTTAGCTCTTGGTTTTGGCGAGATTTGGGTTCACCATAAAGAAGAAAGCACACCAGTGGGAGATTGTGGCGGAGATGGTACAGCGTGGGGCCGCGTTCACGCGGTGACGGGTGGGTTAGGAAGCAGAGAGCTACCTAGAAACCAAGGTTGACTGGAATCTCAAAGGACTGCCCCTGGAGTTCTGTGTCCTCCAGCAAGATCCTACCATTTAAAGGTCCCACAGCCTCCCACTAGCTAGCCAGGGAACAAGTACTCATAATGTGAGCGTGTGGGGACATTTTGAATACAAACCATAACAATTAGGGATCAGATTTTTGTTTTCTGCTCTGGGTCAGGACCTTGGAATGGGGACACTATAGCCACTGGCTTGACACTCTGGAGGAAGGACACTGGCTGTGTCTGTGCAAGTCAGAGATCCCCACATATTGAGCTGGCCTCAGACACTTGGCTGCTACATCCCTGCTGACCCATTCATTACCGCGGTTGTAGGAATAACTGAGGTGGCCTGAGAGCCAGCCACAAGACTATGCTGGGAAGGTCTACTGGCTCTGGTCTGGGCCATGTCTTCCATCCTGTGGGACCTGGAATAGAATCAACAAAAAAGTCAGAACAGAATCACCAGATGTGGGTTTTGCTTCAAAGGCATTCACAGCTCTGGCACCTGGGCCAGGCTCTCGTTAGCTGGCATGTGCCTGAAGATAATAGTGACCATTCATGGCACATTTCCTCTATAGCAGAAGTTCCATGGTGCCTTTCTGGTACCCCAAAACCAGTGACCAGAGAGTACAGGAGGTGTCCTGACGAGGGACCTCCCCCTTTCTCTTAAAGTTTAAGTGGCTTCCACTCTCTTCTTATTTCTTAGTGGCTGTTGGACAGATGCACAGTCTTCAGCCTGAGGAGGTAGGGCCAGGGCTTGTAGCCCTCGGGAAGCCCCTTGACTCCCTCTCCACTACTGCTATGGTACACTCTCTGGCTGATGGCTAGGACTGGGGCCAGTTGAGCCTAGTCAGCACTGCTTGCTGGTAATGCCTGGAGGCCAGGGAGAGAGGGAATTGAGGAAGGGAGCATTTTGTCATCCTCCTGTTTCCAAGAAGTTTGCGGTTTGCTTCTGAGAGTAGGGAACTGACTTGGTCAGTGTTCTGTTGCTGTGAGGAGACAGCATGGCCACAGCAACTCTTATAAAGGAAAACATTTAACTAGGGCTGGCTTAAACTGCAGAAGTCTACTGCATTGTCTCCATGGTGGGAAGCACGGTGGGAAGCAGGCAGACATGGTGCTGGAGAGGTAGCTGCGAGTTCTACATCCGGATCAGCAGGCAACAGGAAGAGAGAGACACTGGGCCTGGCTTGAGCATTTGAAACCCCGAAAACCAACCCCAGCAAGGCCACACCTCCTAATCCCTGCCAAGTAGTTCCACACCCTAATGACCAAACCTTCACCTATGAGCCTGTGGGGGCCATTCCTATTCAAACTACCACAGGGGTGTATAGGGAACTCTTAAAGGGGATGCTCTCTGTCATTTCTTTGGGGCTCTGTCAGCATCTTCATTCAGACATTGCAGGGATGTGGACAGGATGAAATGTAATGGAGGTTGATAGAGATCTTCCTTTCTGCTTAGTGATCTCACTACAGAGAAAGCGCGAGCCTGTGGGCAGCCAGTTACGGGGAGAACTTACTGTGCCGCACATGTTACTCACAGTAGCGCTATGGCCCCAGGGCACACACCAAGCATCAAGGACTTTTCCACCTACACAGTGGAACTCATGAGCTTTCTGTCTGCCCACTTTCACTCCACATGCCACCCCCCATGGTCCATTTCTTCTCTTCATCTAAGCTGCCATCATCTGATTTGGAACAGCAGTGTTTCTAATTGGCCTGGGGAGGGGGTGGGTGCTGCAGCCGAATTATAGGAGACATGGGCAAGGGCTGATGGGATACGTGTGTCTCCAACGCAGGCTCCAGATATTCCCCAGCCTCTGAGCCTGTCTCTGTACTCACTGTGCCTACTCCAGAACAGCCAATCTCTAAGATCTCATGTGTTAAGTGGCACAATGCCAGGATCAAGGCATCCTCCAGTACAAGTAGCTGCTCCTCCAGCCCTTCTCCTCACCCCACCAGCCCCTCATAGGGCACCCTTATGGGTCAGTTGGACCAGGCCTCTTGGAGGTCTGAGGCAAGGCCTGAGCCAGGTTGCTGACCACAGCAGCAGGGAGCTACACACCAGCCTCTCAGAACCTGGAAAGCCTGTCTCCAGCCATCCCCTCTCTAGGCTGCTTGAGTAACCGAGATTCTCCAGAGGAATCAGTAAAGGACAGACTGCTGCGTGCAGCGTGTGGCTCAGAGCAGACCTTCACCAGCAAGCATTTTTGGAAGAGCTGTCCTCTGCCAGCCACTAGGGTACATAAACACGAAAGGGGCATGATCTTGGCCTTCTAGGCATTTGGGGTGATGGAATAACACACTGGGGCACCCCTGCTTACATGCACTCTGGTATGAGTCTCACAGCTGAAGATAGACAGACCTATGGGAGATGGAGGTTAAAAAAAAAACAACCACTTGTTAACTCAGATTCAAGCAACAGGACTTGGGTGGGCAGAAGTACAAGCAAGCAGGACCATGAGGGAGACATGGGCTCTGAGTGGCACAGATGCCGCCAGGGGATGCCACCAGGATGAAGAGGAGCCGAGACTTCACGCACACCTGCCTAAGAGCCGCTACAAGTGCGTGGGATCTAAAGGACTCCCCAGAGAGCCCGCTGAGGGTGGGGACCCTGTCTGCGTGACTCGGAGTTGCCAACAGCACAGGGTCACCTCAGCAAATTACATAAAGGGCAGGACGAGGGACCCCTTGTGACAAAGGGAGCAGCAAAGATCTCTCCACATGTAAGCTCTCCTTCTGAGCGAGACCCGTTTTTCATTTGTGGTCCTCAAGCTACTCCTTCTTTAAGTCATACATGAGGCTCTTGGGACCAACCACCCGGGTTCCCACTGACCTCCAAGCTTCACAGTGCATGCTTTTGAATAATCCAGGACTCCACACTCTGTTCTCTTACCCCTTGAATGTCTGCTTGACTGCACCCTGCCTTGGCCCAGAGGAAGTGAGCTATAAGCTGGCCAGGGAACAGGAATTTGATAGACTCCATATATAAAGCACAGTAAAGACCCGAAGGCACTACCCGGCTCAGAAGGGCCAGCCATCGAAATGGGCTAGCCATGGCAAAGCCACCATGGGACATCTGCTTCTATTCTCATTTCCCCACAGCAGATTAGCTCCAGGCACCCGAGCTGTGCAGTGGCCGGTAACATCCCCCAGCTGTGGGGAAGAAAGAGGCTCCAGCTGCAGCCAAATTCAGAACTGGAACTGGGGAACGGTCAACTCCAAATGTTTTGTTGTAGTTGTTTTATTTAGCAAAGCCTGTAAATACGTCCATATATATTAAGATCTAGTAATAAATGTTTAGGTTTTTTTTTTTTGCATAGAGAATGCACGTAATATGTGACCACTATTAATATATTTATGTTAAACTCATACAGATATTTGTACGAAAACAAATAAATTACTTGCTCACATGCATTCCCTCTATTCCCCAGATGCAACGCACTATGGCATTGTGGGACGTGTGACATGTTGCTGGGCTCTCACCTAGGGAACAAATGTCTGAATACTCCGAGTGATGGTTAATTTTGTCAACTTCATAGGATTTAAGATCGCCATGGGATCAAACCTCAGGGCAAGCCTGTGAGGGGCTACTATCTAGATTCAGTTAACTGAGGTACAAAGACCCACCTAAATGTAGGTAGTACCTAATTCCACCGTCTGGGGTCCTGGAAAGGGAGAGACGGTGATAGGTACAAGAATGCATTGCTCCCTGCTTCCTGACTGTGGATGTAGTGTGGCCTGCTGGCCTCCTGCTCTTGCCATCATGCCTCCTCTGCCATGATGGAATGTCTCTCCTTTGACTGTAAGCCAAAATAGATTATGCCTTCCATAATTGCTTCTGTCAGATATTACATCATAGGCATGGGTACTAAGAAATGGGGCCATTGCTGGGATAAGGCTGCCTCCATGTCCTTTGGAACTGCTTTTGTATAGAAAAGTCCTTGACTACTGTAAGAGCTTACTGTGCCATTATCATGAGAGCTTGGAATACAGAGTGCTGAGAGATGCTGAGAGTGGTGTCCTGGCTCAGGAGGCCTCAGAGGGAAACAAAGAATCCATGAAGAACTGGGTTAGGGGTCATCGTCATATTATATTCTGGCAGAGAGTCTGGCTGCATTCTGCCTGTGTCCTGAGAACTCTGGTAGAGTTGAGTTTGAAAGTAATGGGCTAACTTGTTTGACAGAAGAAATCTCAAGATGGGGTAGCACTCAGGCTATGTCATGATTACTGCTCATTTCTTTGATACAAGTCTACAGTGAGAAGCAACAAATAGAAAGGAGAAAAGCTGGGAAACCTGACGTTTGGTCAGGAGAGAGGTTTGGGCTTACAGGTGATGTGTTTGGGTGTCAGTCACCATTGAAACAAATCTTTGGGCATGTTTGTGAGTGATTATCCAGATTAGATGAATTGAGGTGGGAAAGCCCACCCTAAATGTGAGTAGTAGCGTTCTGTGGGCTGAGGTCTGCATCAAATAAGAGGAGAAAGCTAGGTGAGCACATATGACACTCTCTGCTTTCTGTTATTGGATGGAATGTGACCAGCTCCCTGAGCCTTCAAACTGTGAGCCAAAGCCATGTCTTAGGGTTTCTATTGCTGTGAAGAGACACCGTGACCAAGGCAACTCTTATAAAGGAAAACATTTAATTGGGGCTGGCTTACAATTCCAGAGGTGAACACGGCTGCAGGCAGACATGGTGCTGGAGAGGTAGCTGAGAGTTCTACATCTGAAAGGCAGCAGGGAGAAGAGAGTGACACTGAGCCTGGCTTGAGCCTCTGAAACCTCAAAGCCCACCCCCAGTGGCTCACTTCCTCCAACAAGGCCACACTTCCTAATAGTGCCACTTCATTATGGGCCTGTGGTGTTACTGTTCAAGTGTATATTTTCAACCTGGGGACATATATCTCATCAGTAAATTTCTTTTGTCTTTCTGTAGTTACTAACTTGCGCATCCGTTCATGTTTTGTTGGCTGTTTGTATTTGCACTTGACCTGTTTGTATCTTGTACTGAATCGTCAGTTGGAGCATTCTTCTGTACTTGGGGTATCAGTCACTTCTCTGTTATGTATGTTGCAAATGTCTTTCTCTTGGTGTATTTGTTGTCTTTCATCTTTTTTTAAAATAACATCTGTTTAACAAGGGAATATTTCAGATACTTATGTAGAAGAAATTAGGGAACTTAAGCTGATATAGACTAGTGATTAGTTTCAGCTATTGTTTACATATGTATATATACATAATACTTGTAAATATGTTTTTATTGTGTGGTTGGTAAGCCTTTAGAAGTTAACCAGATTTGTGGGCTCGCTTGTTTGCAAGCATATCCTACCCTAGTCGATGTTGCAAATGTGACTGCTACTGTGCTGGGGTCTCTAGAAACTCTGAAGCTGTAAAACCACCTCCCAGTCATGGGAGGACTGGGGACTACTGAGATAGGCGGTCTGTGGACAGACAGACAGATGGCTGCACAGCCACAACCTGAACAGGAAGAGGCCCTCCCAGTCACAAGGATAAAGCATTACAGTTGCCCTGTTGCCGCCTTCACTGATTCTGGTCACGTGTCCACCCTGACAAGGTGAAGTTGTCACTGATAGCTTAGCCAGTCTCCCATGGGGCTTGGGGCTCACTGATAGAAAGACGCATGACACTCGACACCCACAGGCGGCTGGGGAGAGCCAGCCCAGGCAGATGAGTAGGAACCAGTTAGGGTCCATTTACTGCACATGTGGACCTTGGTCTCAGGCTCTCTTCTGTGAAGCAGTCTCATGAGGCCTAGTGAGCAGATTCCCGATATAGGGCTCTAGGGACCACAGAGTATGGTCGGATGGTATTAATTGAGATGTGACACACACTCTATTTAGCACTTAACAGGCGCCAGTGGACAACGATTTCCCCCCTTGATATAGTTATGGGAGCTAAAAGCTTATTGAGAAGAGGGGCTATGTCCTCATGCACAGTTAGTTCCAGTAACTCGAGAGTGAGTAAGGAGTAAGTTCTCCTCACCCACGCTGGGGGCGGGGGGGCGGTGGTCTGTCACTCAGTTAGACCCAGGCTGACTTCTGGTGCTGCCAAGGTCCACCCTAACTGAAGGAGAGAACACCCCTGTGACATTTAGCCATCCTGGCCGAGGCAGCTGATCAAGCATCTTCTTCTTCTTCTTCTTTTTTTTTTTTTTTTTTTTTTTTTTTTTTTTTTTTTTGGTTTTTTGAAACAGGGTTTCTTTATGTAGCCCTGGCTGTCCTGGAACTCACTCTATAGACCAGGCTGGCCTCGAACTCAGAAATCCGCCTGCCTCTGCCTCCCAAGTGCTGGGATTAAAGGCGTGCGCCACCAGTGCCCGGCTCAAGCATCTTCTTTACCCGCTCTGCTTTCTTTGCAGTCCACCTGATCCCAGTGTCCACCACAAAGAATGGAGGAGGCAGCAAGAGTCGGAAGAGGATCATGCCTGACCCAGTGACAGAGCCCCCCACAGTAGACCCGGTTTACGAAGCTCTTCTGTACTGCAACATTCCGAGTGTAGCCGAGCACAGCATGGAAGGTAGACCCAGTGTATGACCTGTCACTGTCTGGGTAGCCTGGGCCTCAGGCCGCAAGTAGACATCCTGGGGACTAAGTTCTCTAAGCTACAGCATCAAACAGTGATAAGAAGCTGGCCAGCCTGGCCTCAAATCCTGCAGCAGTCACCGCACTGTGCCTGAGGATGGGCTCCTGGGTCTTAGCACACAGTACTGAGTAGTGGAGGTAGCTGGTCTCTGGTGAGGTGGGTAAGGCAGACAAGGGCTTGAGGCTGGCCCATCTCTTTGGCTACTTGGCTTCTCCACCATATGCTTAGCATGTGCACAAGGCCTACAGTCTTTCTATAAAGGAGTGTGAAAATATTATCCCCCATCAAGTTTCACTTTCCTCAGATTGTATCAGAGGCATAGGGTGGTGTGGGATGCATACATTTGTGTCTCGCTGGGTTTTCTGAAGGACTTAAAGCAGAAGTCTGTTGCTAGGATTTTTTGTGAGCCTCCCCCAGTCTCTGCATGTGAGACATTACTCACCACGTATACATCTCACTGGCCTTCAGCTGATGGCTTTGGGGGCTCTGGGACATGTCAGTCCCTCTCATGAACCTCTGTCCCACCTTGTGGAGGTTCTTCAGCCTCACCCACCCAGCACAGCGACCTTCGCTACAGTCCAAGGCTCTAAGTAGCAGCTCTGCCTTTTCTGGGTTGCCCTGGGGCATGTGCCACCCTTGCTAAAACTCTTGTTGTCGTATGGTGACTGGAAGATGTATCTCTCTCACAGGTCATGCCCCGCATCATTATAAGCTGGTCTCCGTTCACGTGTTCATTCGCCACGGGGACAGGTACCCACTGTATGCCATTCCCAAAACAAAGCGGCCGGAAATCGACTGCACTCTAGTGGCTAGCAGGTAAATTGCACTTTTTTTTGTGTCATCATCATGCATTCTGCTGTGTTCTGTGCAGCAAAGCATTACCGGGAGGGAGGTGCGAGCTACACTTGGGTGGGCACGAACCTTTCAAAGTGTTCACCGTCTTGCATTGCATGCTGTTGTATGACTCCCTTGGGGGACACAAACATCTATTCAACCCAGATAGGCCACTGATGACAGATCAGAAAAATGACTCTACCCAAACCCAGCTTTGTAAGCCAGAGATTTTATTGGGATTGCCTAGAGGAGCACCGGTGACTCAGGGGCTAAGCCCACTCCAGCATGGGGGATCACTCAGAGGGCTTCATCCCAGTAGCCTCCTGCATAGCATGCAGGTGGCTGGACCGGGCACACTTTCTTTTACCACTTAGTGGTTATTTCCTGCTGTTAAAATCTCGGATGGGACCTTATGCGTCTTAGAACTTCCTGAGCTCCCGAGTCTTAAGTTTTGTATGTCTTTTACATTTCATTTGGCTTCCTGACTCCTGTGAGTCTCCCTTCTCCCTCTAGGAGAGAATGTCTGCATTGGGAGAAGAGATCCAAGGACAGGCCCAGAGCAGAGAGGGCATCAGTTTCAGGCAACTCAGAAAATACACTGAGTGCCCAGCCTCTCATTCTGATGTTCCGTGTAAGAAAGAAGAGATAGAATGAGCTCTGGGTTATCCCCCCTATAGCTGTACTCTGTGGAGGCACCAGACACATTGATCCCTTGGTCTCATTGAGCTCAGCCCCCCAACCTCTGAAATGGAAATTAAAGCTCACTAGGCAGGGTTTTGGGTGAGGGGCAGATGATGCACAAGAGGGTGTGCTCACAGCTGCCTCGGCCTGTGAGCATAAGATAATGTTCAGTCATTTAATTTTTCACACATTATAGGCAGCACTGTCTTGGTTGAAAGCCCTTAGGATGAAAAATAATTGAACGGAGAATGGAAATTGCGTGCATGGAAATTAGAAGCATTTAGCAATAAATGATGCCTTGGCCGTAGCCAGTGTGTCTGGGGGCACATAGCATCCATCCTGGGCAGCGTTTACTGAATGAGGCATAGGGAAGTGCCCAGCAGGGGAGACATTATTTGATGGAGTGCTCCTGGGGTGCCAGCCCGCCTACGCAGGACCAGCCCAGTAGTGGCACAATGGATTGCTTGCCTGCAGCCAGCCAGGGCTGCTCTCTGAGCACAGGAATCTGGGGTTTCAGATAACTCTTGATGTCCCAGAGCCTCTGGGGCTTGGGGGGTAGTAAGTGAACTGTTTTAGGCAGAAAGACTGTAAGGTGTTGCATGTTCTCTGTCATACTCAAGACTACATTGCTGTCAGCCTGGGGACCCGTGTTTTCCTGCTACCTTGAGTAAACAAGGTGTGTGTACGCTAGTGTCTCCTGTTAGGGGACCGTGAGCACCCTGGCTCTCCATCAGGACTGAACCCTCACTCTCCAGCCTGACATTCAGACTTTCCCCTGCAATTCTCTGCTCCCCAGCACCCCACTTCTCGTAGCACTCACTCCTTCATGGACTTGTGCCAGCTGTGTCTCTCCGTACTGTCCTCCCTGCTCACCCCACTACCACAGTAGCTTCAAGACCTCTTTAGGAGTTCCCTCTTCCAGGCAGCAGCCC